>NW_026125828.1:0-146787 GCF_943737965.1 Phodopus roborovskii
AGAATCAGTGAGGCTAAAGGTTAGTTCATCGTGGGTACCTTTGGGCATGGGGAGGGGGAGGGTACTACAATGTGCACAGAATGCTGGTTCATAAATGTTGCTCGGCAAGCCTGCTTGCATTCTCAATGCGTGTATCCATGGGGCCAAGGACCAGAGAGAAGATTCGAGAATGGGTTAACATGGGACATTACGCCTCCCAAGATAACTATCACCTAAAAATTTAATGACAGACGGATTCGACTAAAAAAAGTCATAGCCACACCCTGGAAGTGTGCATACAGCTTTTAAATACACAAATTCAAGACACTTTAATCATCACTGAACGTAGTCTGTGGAGAAACTGTTCAAAATCTTCTGTTTTGAATACTCTCTCCAAGAAGAAAACATGGAACAAAAGATAATAAGACTACAATTAGTCATCAAAAGGTGAGTTTGCCCTTGCTGACTTCTCAGGAAGGCAGATATCCATTTGTTAGAGTAGACTTAGTGATTGTTGGATTTCAGTCCATCTCTTTTGAGGCAGCCGTCCAACATTAAATATTTGATATCTTCTAAAAACTCTGCATACGCAATGACAGTTCAGCATTTAAACATGTTACAACTCTGCTCTGCGTATTGTAAATAATTGATAACCTGGAGTTTCCCACAATCATGAGCCAACTGAGAGTCAATTGTGTGGAGTATGGCAGACCATTTCATCCTTCTGGGGTGTTGTTGTTTGATTATTAAAAATAGGACATTAGATAATCCACGATCAGTGGCTTGTGGTGACGCGAAGTGGGAGGCAATTATTATAGACCATCTGATATCAATTATGGTGTTTGAATTTAAATTAATCACTTTACAGCACGTTTCATGAGCCTGTTTGAGCCACCTTAGGAAGTGGATGATGTCATATGAACTCATTATTTGATTATTTAATTATAGAAAAACATGATTATATCATCCATGACACCTGGAATCTGGTGCCAGATCATCTAATTACATAATTAACGTATTTAAGTTGACAATCTGTGCTAATACCCAACATAATGTAAATATTTGTGCGCTATGTAAACAATCCTCCATTCCAAGGAAGAGACCTAAAGCTCCCTCTTGTGGAGTTAATGTGCAATATCACCACATTTTATGATTATTGATTCAACTGATGATGATGACATCCTTCATGACTGGAGTCTGGCTATGCCTGCAATGCCAGTAAAATGCTACATCCCTATTTATTGTGACATTTAGCTATTACTGACTTATTTATTTTAAATTATGTAAACGACAGATAGTGCCATCACTGCCACGGTTAGGGTGCAAATATCTGTCAAGGACAAGGTTAGTAGGTTGTAGACATGGGCAGAGCATTTTCTGAAGGATCTATGCATCTCCCGAGCACGAGGATGCTGGAAGATTGAGTCCAGAAGGCTGTACTCGGTGCCAACCGAGATGTACAATGACTTCACCAAGGCCGGCACTGTGGTCTGGGTGTTGACTACCTGCTCTTCCTCCACATCTTCAATGATCAGTTGTGATCTACCTTGAAAAGAAGGAGGGCAGACTAGGGAGGTCGGCTCCCACTCACCGAGACCTGCAAAAGGATGACACTCAGACCACGGAAGAACATCTCTCTCTCAGTTATGCTGGTGATACACCTGCTGCAGCCAACTTCTCAGCTGTTATCAACATTGTGGCTACTACCACATGCCAGGACTGGGCCCATTATCTCACTTCCTGCCACACCACAACAGAGATTCGTAGCCCAGATGACATGTCAGGCCAAATAGTAACTATAACAACAAGACAGTATGATTATCTGGATCACTAACTGATGGCATTTTAAAAATGCGTGATGACAGCATACAGTTTCATACCTGGCAAGTCTGCCCAGGAATTGCTGATACAAAAAGGTCAACGGCTTACATATTTAAAGATGTAATTTTATTAAATTCTTTCTCATTATATAATCTGTGATCCCTGAAGTTTGGCACAATTAAGTTTATATTTTGTTATATTGTGTTAAATCTTTCCACTTAAGGGTCATGCTTGAGTGCACATTATTTTATACCATATTCTATGTATGCATACTTTTCTTATTCAAGGTACATTTTGTGTGTTGATTCAATTTGGGATATTGTATCTTTGTACATAAGCTCTTTATATTTCTAACTTTACCTGACACTTATACTCTACCTGTATTTTAGCTATTTACATGTGCTGTATATAAATAGTTATATTGATAAGTATTTGTTCCATTTTTACTCAGTGAAGTTTTAACTTGTTTTTTAGCTAGTTCCTGAATATTACAGATTATCTTCACTCACATTTCTGTACCTATGAGATTAGTCAGATATAGATGCTTAATCTTCAATCACTTCATAGACATGCAGAACATGACATTTAAATGTTTTAATATTAGTACTCCATTGACATGAGACATTTTTGCTCCTGACAGCACGTGCACTTTCCCAAAAAATATGTTGGACACTGTTGTTGCTCCTGCTGAGTTCAATCTCGCCTCAGCTAATGGCCTGTTGGGCATAGAATTGCCCCACCTTGACCACTGATTTGGACATGCAGTCTATGTGCTTGCAGGAGACAAATATAGAAGACTGCTTGACCTTGCCAAGTCAGGGTAAGACAGCCATCTCTACCTGCTTTTTCTTTCTTTCTATTGTTGGGGTGTTCCCGTCTAGATCTCTCAGATCTTAGTCAAATCTGGGTAAAACAACATTGCTGTGAGACCTGGGTGACTGTTCAGGTGGCTTGCTGTTTCTGTCCTTGCTGCACCATTTGGAAGTTGTCCATCCACACTTCCTGTCTCATCTGTAGGTTTGTTAATTTCCTCTCAGGTCTTGATGAGGTTGAAGATTAAACTATCACAACTATTATTCTCTCTTCCTAGTTAGATATATTAGTGTAAATGGACTTACATTTTCCAGCTTAGGACAACTCTATTGCACCCACTATGCTCCTCACCCTAGGACTAGATATGTAGGTCATTTTGTCTTTGATTTTCCTTTCTTAGATCATACTCTTATTCACTGTTTTGTATATAGTTTGGTATTAAGCCTAAATCTTTTCTTTAGATTAAAATGGGAATTGTAGTGATAGTTCTGTGGCACTGACCATGCCCATTGGGGGTGGATCCATGGGTGGAGTGACCTGTGGAAGGAGGTCGAAGGAGAGCGAGGAAAGGCTCTCTTGCTGGCATGACTCGGACAGGAGATTGGATTAGAATTTCCTGGTGTTCATCTGTTTAGGTTGTAAGATATTTCTCCCTGAATAAACATCTATTCAGCCTATTTGTTTATCCTGATCCCTAATTTAACCATGTTATAAGTCTACTCTAACAAATGGATTATCTCCTTCCCTGAAGGAGTTAACAATGGAAAACTCACCTTTTGATGAATAATTGTGAGTCTTATTATCATTTGTTCCATAGTTTTACGTCTTAGGAGAGAGCATCCATAAACATAAGTCTTGAACTGTTTCTCCACAGACTATGTTCTCTGATAATTAGGCAATCTGAATTTGGTAACCAGTAAAGCTGTAGGCAAAACTTCCAGAAATTTGGCTACGACTTGGTTAGCGAATCAAATGGGTCATGAAAAGTTATAGGAGACAAAGTTATCTTGGGAGACTGTAATGTCCCATGATAACACTCTTGAAGCTGCTCTCTGGTCCTTGGCCCAGGATACCAGGATACAGAATGCAAGCAGGGTTGCCTGGCAACATTTATGATCCAACATCCTCTCACATTCTAGTGCCCCTCCCAGACGCTAAAAGTAGCATACCCACCGATGAATGAGCCTTACAGCCTCACCGAGTTTCCCACAAAAAAAAGCAGGGCTCTTCTTTTGAGTTCTACATATTTAGGAGTCTCTCTGCTACAGCATGCCTACAGTGACATAATCATGAAAATGAAGCATCATTATGCCATTGAAGTACATTGATGAGGATTTTAAACCTGTTTTCTATGCTTCAATTTCCTAATTTCTAGAATGGAAAAATACAAGGAATCGCCTACCATAATCCTTCTCTCTTTATTCAAAATAAAATAAACACCTCTTCTCTATTAAGTCCTGTACCCCACATTCTATTATGGTTACTATAGAGTTAATTATTGTTTGTGGGTGTGTCATATTCTCAGCCCGACAGAGTTCATTAGATGATTCCCTGATCAAGAGATTATTCAGTTATTCCATTTTTAAAATCGGTGGTGACTGTGTCTTTCATGGGTCAGTCCTGTTGCAAGCTCAGAAACTGATGATGGGAAAAAAATATAGTTTTTTTTTAAATTGTGTAATCATTTGACTGTCAAAAATATGATTATGGGATCAGTAAACTTTGGGGAACACAGTGTCTCTGGGTACTGCTTACATAACTTCCATAAGGTGGTCCTGCATACTTAACTTTCATAAGGTGGGAACCAAACTCCAGTGATTTTCAAGGAAGTATTACTTAGACAATAAAAAATAACACCACCCTGATCAACTACCAGGGAGGAATGGCCAGACTCCAGGCAAAAGAACAACATCCTCATCGACATAAATAATTAACATATAATGAGAAATAATTGAATAATGACAGGGTGGTGCATACTTAAATTCCACATGGAGTACTCAGACTGATCCCTTCATGGAATAATAATTTATTTAAAAATTAAATTGATAATTAAATAGTTGGCATTCTATATTAACACTGACGAGGTGACACCAAAGTCCTAAACTTATCTCTGATGTAAAGATTTATTTACATAGCTGAATGATGAAGTAATGACATGATGTTACGCCATCAACTCCCAAAATCCCTGACACCAAAAGGGGACTTATGGTCCATAACATTAACTGTATTTTAAATACGTTAATTGGAATGATGAATTATTATTTAATTTCCTAGTTTAACAGTGCTAGGAGATTAGTATAGTATTAGATGATGGGGATGGCCTGGAAACAATGGACCCCCATATGGAGGCTCAAAACCCAGTGACCCATTGAATACATAATGACAGATTTTCATAATTAAATGAATAAAGATTAAAACAATTGGATGGTGTTTTATACTGTGGAGACTAAATGATTGCTCAATACTGAAGAGTTTTTAAGTTCTTAATCATAGATTTGAACAATAAAATGAAGGAATAAAGAGATAATTTCTACGATTCACCCCCTGTGAGATAATGAAATGATATCAACATTTATTTAAATAAATAAATAAATAAATAATGAAATCAAAGAGACACTTTAACACCAACAAGGTGGATCCCAGACTCCCACTTTTCCTGGAGTAGAAAAAGACAGATTTGAATATTGAAATAATCAGATAGTTAGATCGCCTGTCACACTTGAGTCACACAAGGTGGCACCAAACTTCAGGGGTTCACAGATTATATAATGAAACAATTTATAATTACATACTTACAAATGTAAGTCATTGGCCTTTTCTGTATCATCAATCATGGACAGACTTGCCAGATAAGAAAAACTATGCTGTCATCACGGATTTTTAAAATTCTAAAGATTCATTCTCAGATAATCATACTGTCTAGCCTGATGAATTCTCTTGGCCTGACATCATCACCAGCGCCTGAATCTCAGCTTGTGGTGCTTCAGGACCTGAGATAAATTCGACAATCCCAGACTTAGCAGTAGTAGCCAAAAGGTTGGATATCAGCTGAAAAGTTGGCTGTAGCTGGGGCATCACCAGCATAGCTGAGAGAGAGAGAGATGTTCTTCCGTGTTCTGGGTCGTCAACCTCTTGAGAGGTCTCGGCAATGATGCCGACCTCCTTGTGCTACTAGTTCTCTTCTTAGATCACAACCGATGTGAAGATGTGGAGGAAGAGTAGGTAGTCAACACACAGACCACTAAGCCGGCCTTGGTGAAGTCCTTTGTACTTCTCGGAGGGCACCATGCAACCTTCTGGACCCAATCATCCAGCATCACTAGTACTCTGGGAGATGCATAGATCATTCAGAAAATGCTCTGCCCAGGTCTACAACTTTCCTAACCTTGTCCTTGACAGATATTTTAACCCCTGATCATAACGGTGATGGCATTTTCTGTCGTTTAAATGAATTTAAATAATTAAATAAATAAGTCGGTAATAGCTAACTGTCACAAGAAAGAGGTGATGCAGTGTTTAACTGTGAGGGAAGCATGGCCAGACTCCATTCATGAAGGATGTCATCATCATCAATTGAAACAATGAATCATAAATTGTCATGATAGTGCACATTAACGCCACAAGAGGGAGCTTTACATGACTCTTCATGGTATGAAGAATTTTTTTAATTTACATAACCATACACATATTTGTACTTATCTTGGGAAATAACACCAATTGTCCATTTAAATATGTTTAATCATGTAATTAGATGATCTGTGGCACCAGATTCCAGGTCTCATGGGTGATACAATCATTGTTTTATATTATTAAATAATCAAATAATGAGTTCATGTAACATGATCCACTTCACTAAGGAGGGCTACAAACCAGACCCATGAACGAGTCTGTCATGATTAATTTAAAGATATTTAGGTTGTCTGTAATAACTACCTCCTCACATCGTGGAACCACAATCCACCGATCTTGGATTACCCTAATGTCTATTTTCATAATCAAATAACAACATAATCAGAGGATATAATGGTCTGCCATCTCAACACGAGTGACTCTCACTTGGACCCCCCACATGATTTTGTGAAACGTCCCAGGTTCATCCCTTATTTAATCGAAGAGTTGAGTAGTAAATTTTTTAAATGCTTAAATGTCATTGTGTTGCAGGGTTTTTAGAAGATATCACATATTTAATGTTGGATGGCTGCCGCTCAAAGAGAGATGGACTGCAACCAATATTCGCTAAGTCCACACTGAGAAATGGATTTTCACCTTCCTGAATGAAGTCAACAATGGAAAACTGACCTTTCGATGAATAATTGTGAGTCTTGTTATCTTTTGTTCCATAGTTTTGCTTCTCAGAGAGACCATCCATAAACATAAGCCTTGGAACTGTTTCTCCATAGACTATGTCCTCCGATAATTAGGTAATCTTGAATTTGGTAACCAGTAAAGGCTGTAGGCAAACTTCCCATGGGATTTGGCTATGACTTGGTTAGCGAATCAAATGCTAGTCATGAAAAGTTTTAGGAGACAGTTATCTTGGGAGACTGTAATGTCCCATGATAACACTTTCTCGGAAGCTGCTCTCTGGTCCTCGTGCCCATGATACCAGGATACAGAATGCTAGCAGGGTTGCCAGGCAACATTTATGATCCAACATTCTGTCACATTCTAGTGCCCCTCACACATGCTAAAAATAGCATACCCACCAATGAACTAACCTTACAGCCTCACTGATTTTTTCACACAAAAAAAAAAAAAAAAAAAAAAAAAATAGCGGGGCTCTTTCTTTTGACTTCTAAATATTTACCACTCTCTCAATCTCACAACATGCCTAGAGTGACAAAAAGCATGAAAACGAAAGCATCATTATGCCATTCAGTCCATTGATGAGGATTTTAAACCTGTTTTCTATGCTTCAATTTTCTAATTTCTACAATGGAAACAATACAAGGAACCGCCTCTACCATAACCCTTTTTCTCTTTATTGGAAAATAAAATAAACTCCTCTTCATTCTCTTTTCTTTACAGGAGCTTGATCCCATGGTTTCTCAGAGTAGTTTAGATTTGCTTTTGGCTGATGACCAAGGGATTTTAAGCACTGTCTTATGTTTCTTTCAGTCATTTTGGATTCCTCAATTCATAGTTCTCTACTAAGTCCTATGCCCCGCTTTCTAACATGGTTACTTAGAGTTATTATTGTTGGTGGTGTGTCCATAATGACAGATTATCATAATTAAATGAATATGGGATATCTTCTAAAAACCCTGCATACACAATGACAGTTCAGCATTTAAACATTTTACTACTCAACTCTGCGATTAAATAAGTGATTAACCTGGGGAGTTTCCCACAATCATGTGGGAGTCAACGAGAGACAATTATGTCCAGTATGACATTACATCCTCTGATTATATTGTTATTTGATTATTAAAATAGGACATTAGATAACCCATGATCAGTGTGTTGTGGTTCCAGGATGTGGCAGGAATTATTTCAGACCAAGTAATTAATGATGTAGTTAAACTAACTAACAATTATGTAGTTAAAGTCTTTAATCATGACAGCATCGTTCATGGGTCTGGTTTGGAGCCTCCTTAGGGAAGTGGATGATGTTACATGAACTCATTATTTGATTATATAATAATAGAAAACAATGATTATATCACCCATGAGACCTGGAATTTGGTGCCATAGATCATCTAATTACATGATTGACGTATTTGAATGGACCTTTCCTGTTAATACCCAAGATAATGTAAATATATGTATAGTTATGTAAACCCAAAATCCTCCATTCCTTCCTGGAATAATGATTTATTTAAATTGATAATTAGTTGGTGTTTTATATTAACAGTGATGAGGTAGCACCAAAGTCCTAAAACTATCGCTGATGTAATGATCTATTTACATAGCTAAATGATGAAGTAATGAGATGATGTAACATCATCAACTCCCAGAATCTGACTCCAAAAGGGACTTATGGTCCATCACATTACCTGTATTTTAAATACGTTAATTAAATGATGAATTGTTATTTAATTTCCTAGTTTAACAGTTAAATAAGTAAGTATAGTATTAGATGATGTGATGGCCTGGCACGATGGTCTCCCATAAGGAGGCCTCAAAATTCCAGTGACCACTATATCCATAATGACAGATTTTCATAATTAATTGAATAAAGATTAAACAAGTGGATGGTGTTTTATACGTGAAGCCTCAAAGATTGTTCAATACTGAAGAATCATTCAGTTCTTAATCATAGATTTGAACAATAAAATGAAGGAATGAAGAGATAATTTCCATGATTCACCCCTAGAGAGATAAATGATATCAACATTTATTTAAATAAATAAATAAATAAATAAATAAATAATGAAATCAAAGAGACACTTTAACACCAACAAGGTGGATCCAGACTCCACTTTTCCTGGAGTAGAAAAAGACAGATTTGACTATTGAAATAATCAGATTGTTAGATCGTCTGTCACACTTGAGTCACACAAGGTGGCACCAAACTTCAGGGTTCACAGATTATATAATGAAACAATTTAATAATTACATATTTACAAATGTAAGTCATTGGCCTTTTCTGCATCATCAATTCATGGACAGACTTGCCAGATAAGAAAAACTATGCTGTCATCACGGATTTTTAAAATTCTAAAGATTCATTCTCAGATAATCATACTGTCTAGCCTGATGAATTCTCTTGGCCTGACATCATCACCAGCGCCTGAATCTCAGTTGTGGTGCTTCAGGACCTGAGATAATCGGCCAATTCCAGACTTAGCAGTAGTAGCCAAAAGGTTGGTATCAGCTGAAAAGTTGGCTGTAGCTGGGGCATCACCAGCATAGCTGAGAGAGAGAGATGTTCTTCCGTGTTCTGGGTCGTCAACCTCTTATGCGGTCTCGGCAATGATGCCCGACCTCCTTGTGCTACTAGTTCTTCTCTTCTAGATCACAACCGATGTGAAGATGTGGAGGAAGAGTAGGTAGTCAACACACAGACCACCAAGCCGGCCTTGGTGAAGTCCTTGAACTTCGGAGGGCACCATGCAAACCTTCTGGACCTCAATCATCCAGCATCACTAGTACTCTGGGAGATGCATAGATCATTCAGAAAATGGTCTGCCCAGGTCTACAACTTTCCTAACCTTGTCCTTGACAGATATTTAACCCTGATCATAATCGGCGATGGAATTTTCTGTCGTTTAAATAATTTAAATAATTAAATAAATAGGTCGTGTAATAGCTAACTGTCACAAGAAAGAGGTGATGCAGTGTTTAACTGTGAGGTAAGCATGGCCAGACTCCATTCATGAAGGATGTCATCATCATCAATTGAAACAATGAATCATAAATTGTGATGATAGTGCACATTAACGCCACAAGAGGGGAGCTTTTACATGACTCTTCATGGTATGAAGAATTTTTTGTTTACATAACCATACACATATTTGTATTATCTTGGGAAATAACACCAATTGTCCATTTAAATATGTTAATCATGTAATTAGATGATCTGTGGCACCAGATTCCAGGTCTCATGGGTGATACAATCATTGTTTTATATTATTAAATAATCAAATAATGAGTTCATGTAACATGATCCACTTCACTAAGGGGGAGGCTACAAAACCAGACCCATGAACGAGTCTGTCAAGATTAATTTAAAGATATTTAGGTTGTCTCTTAATAACTGCCTCCCATCGTGGGAACCACAATCCACCGATCTTGGATTACCTAATGTCTATTTTCATAATCAAATAACAACATAATCAGAGGATATAATGGTCTGCCATCCTCAACACAAGTGACTCTCACTTGACTCCACATGATTTTGGGGAAACGCTCCAGGTTCATCCCTTATTTAATCGAAGAGTTGAGTAGTAAATTTTTTAAATGCTAAATGTCATTGTGTTGCAGGGTTTTTTAGAAGATACTCACATATTTAATGTTGATGGTTGCCTCAAAAGAGATGGACTGCAAATCCAATATTCGCTAAGTCCACACTGAGAAATGGATTTTCACCTTCCTGAATGAAGTCAACAATGGAAAACTCACCTTCGATGAATAATTGTGAGTCTTGTTATCTTTTGTTCCATAGTTTTGCTTGTCAGAGAGAGACCATCCATAAACATAAGCCTTGGAACTGTTTCTCCACAGACTATGTTCCTCCGATAATTAGGTAATCTTGAATTTGGTAACCAGTAAAGGCTGTAGGCAAACTTCCATGGATTTGGCTATGACTTGGTTAGCGAATCAAATGCTGTCATGAAAAGTTTTAGGAGACAGTTATCTTGGGAGACTGTAATGTCCCATGATAACACTTTCCGATGCTGCTCTCTGGTCCTCGGCCCATGATACCAGGATACAGAATGCAAGCAGGGTTGCCAGGCAACATTTATGATCCAACATTCTGTCACATTCTAGTGCCCCTCACACATGCTAAAAATATCATACCCACCAATGAACTAACCTTACAGCCTCACTGATTTTTCACAAAAAAAAAAAAAGCAGGGCTCTTTCTTTTGACTTCTAAATATTTACCACTCTCTCAATCTACAACATGCCTAGAGTGACAAAAGCATGAAAACGAAAGCATCATTATGCCATTCAGTCCATTGATGAGATTTTAAACCTGTTTTCTATGCTTCAATTTTCTAATTTCTACAATGGAAACAATACAAGGAACCACCTCTACCATAATCCTTTTTCTCTTTTATTGAAAATAAAATAAACTCCTCTTCATTCTCTTTTCTTTACAGGAGCTTGGGATCCCATGGTTTCTCAGAGTAGTTTAGATTTGCTTTTGGCTGATGACTAAGGATTTTAAGCACTGTCTTATGTTTCTTTCAGTCATTTTGGATTCCTCAATTCATAGTTCTCTACTAAGTCCCTATGCCCCGCTTTCTAACTTGGTTACTTAGAGTTATTTATTGTTGGTGGTGTGTCCATAATGACAGATTATCATAATTAAATGAATATGTGATATCTTCTAAAAACCCTGCATACACAATGACAGTTCAGCATTTAAACATTTTACTACTCAACTCTGCGATTAAATAAGTGATTAACCTGGGAGTTTCCCACAATCATGTGGGAGTCAACTGAGAGACAATTATGTCCAGTATGACATTACATCCTCTGATTATATTGTTATTTGATTATTAAAATAGGACATTAGATAACCCAGTGATCAGTGTGTTGTGGTTCCATGATGGCAGGGAATTATTTCAGACCAAGTAATTAATGATGTAGTTAAACTAACTAACAATTATGTAGTTAAAGTCTTTAATCACAACAGCATCGTTCATGAGTCTGGTTTGGGAGCCTCCTTAGGGGGTGGATGATGTTACATGAACTCATTATTTGATTATATAATAATAGAAAACAATGATTATATCCACCCATGAGACCTGGAATTTGGTGCCATAGATCATCTAATTACATGATTGACGTATTTTAATGGACCTTTCCGTTAATACCCAAGATAATGTAAATATATGTATAGTTATGTAAACCCAAAATCCTCCATTCCCTTCCTGGAATAATGATTTATTTAAATTGATAATTAGTTGGTGTTTTATATTAACAGTGATGAGGTGGCACCAAAGTCCTAAAACTTATCGCTGATGTAATGATCTATTTACATAGGGAAATGATGAAGTAATGAGATGATGTAACATCATCAACTCCCAGAATCTGACTCAAAAAGGGGACTTATGGTCCATCACATTACCTGTATTCCTTAAATTACGTTAATTAAATGATGAATTGTTATTTAATTTCCTAGTTTAACAGTTAAATAAGTAAGTATGGTATTAGATGATGTGATGGCCTGGCATGATGGTCTCCCATAAGGAGGCTCCAAAATTCCAGTGACCACTGAATCCATAATGACAGATTTTCATACTTGAGTGAATAAAGATTAAACAAGTGGATGGTGTTTTATACGTGAAGCCTCAAAGATTGTTCAATACTGAAGAAATCATTCAGTTCTTAATCATAGATTTGAACAATAAAATGAAGGAATGAAGAGATAATTTTCCATGATTCACCCCTAGAGAGATAATGAAACGATATCAACATTTATTTAAATAAATAAATAAATGAATAATGAAATCAAAGAGACACTTTAACACCAACAAGGTGGATCCAGACTCCACTTTTCCTGGAGTAGAAAAAAAGACAGATTTGAATATTGAAATAATCTAGATAGTTAGATCGTCTGTCACACTTGAGTCACAAAAGGTGGCACCAAACTCTCAGGGTTCACAGATTATATAATGAAACAATTTAATAACTACATACTACAAATGTAAGTCATTGGCCTTTTCTGTATCATCAATTCATGGACAGACTTGCCAGATAAGAAAAACTATGCTGTCATCACGGATTTTTAAAATTCTAAAGATTCATTCTCAGATAATCATACTGTCTAGCCTGATGAATCTCTTGGCCTGACATCATCACCCTAGCGCCTGAATCTCTGTTGTGGTGCTGCAGGACCTGAGATAATCGGCCAACCCCAGGGCTTAGCAGTAGTAGCCAAAAGGTTGGTATCAAGCTGAAAAGTTGGCTGTAGCTGGGGGCATCACCAGCATAGCTAGAGAGAGAGATGTTCTGCCGTGTTCTGGAGTAGAGTCAAACTCTTTAGCGAGGTCTCGGCAATGATGCCTACCTTGTGCTACTAGTTCTTCTCTTTTTAGATCACAACTCGGTGTGAAGATGTGGAGGAAGAGTAGGTAGTCAACACACAGACCACCAAGCCGGGCCTTGGTGAAGTCCTTGTACTTCTCGGAGGGCACCATGCAACCTCTCTGGCCCCAATCATCCAGCATCACTAGTACTCTGGGAGATGCATAGATCATTCAGAAAATGGTCTGCCCAGGTCTACAACTTTCCTAACCTTGTCCTTGACAGATATTTTAACCCTGATCATAATCGGTGATGGCATTTTCTGTCGTTTAAACAATTTAAATAATTATATAAATAAGTCGGTAATAGCTAACTGTCACAAGAAAGAGGTGATGCAGTGTTTAACTGTGAGGGAAGCATGGCCAGACTCCATTCATGAAGGATGTCATCATCATCAATTGAAACAATGAATCATAAATTGTCATGATAGTGCACAGTAACGCCACAAGAGGGGAGCTTTACATGACTCTTCATGGCATGAAGAATTTTTTGTTTACATAACCATACACATATTTGTATTATCTTGGGAAATAACACCAATTGTCCATTTAAATATGTTAATCATGTAATTAGATGATCTGTGGCACCAGATTCCAGGTCTCATGGGTGATACAATCATTGTTTTTATATTACTAAATAATCAAATAATGAGTTCATGTAACATGATCCACTTCACTAAGGAGGCTACAAACCAGACCCATGAACGAGTCTGTCACGATTAATTTAAAGATATTTAGGTGGTCTGTAATAACTTGCCTCACATCGTGGAACCACAAACCACCGATCTTGGATTAACTAATGTCTATTTTCATAATCAAATAACAACATAATCAGAGGATATAATGGTCTGCCATCCTCAACACAAGTGACTCTCACTTTGGACTCCCACAAGATTTTGTGAAACGTCTAGGTTCATCCCTTATTTAATCGAAGAGTTGACTAGTAAATTTTTTAAATGCTTAAATGTCATTGTGTTGCAGGGTTTTTAGAAGATATCACATATTCAATGTTGGTCGGCTGCCCTCAAAAGAGATGGACTGCAATCCAATATTCGCTAAGTCCCACACTGAGAAATGGATTTTCACCTTCCCTGAATGAAGTCAAAATGGAAAACTCACCTTTCGCATGAATAATTGTGAGTCTTGTTATCTTTTGTTCCATAGTTTTGCTTCTCAGGAGAGAGACCATCCATAAACATAAGCCTTGAACTGTTTCTCCACAGACTATGTTCCTCCGATGAATTAGGTAATCTTGAATTTGCTAAGTAAGCTGTAGGCAAACTTCCCATGGATTTGGCTATGACTTAGTTGGCGAATCAAATGCTGTCATGAAAAGTTTTAGGAGACAGTTATCTTGGGAGACTGTCATGTCCCATGATAACACTTTCGAAGCTGCTCTCTGGTCCTCGGCCCAGATACCAGGATACAGAATGCAAGCAGGGCTGCCAGGCAACATTTATGATCCAACATTCTGTCACATTCTAGTGCCCCTCCCACACATGCTAAAAATAGCATACCCACCAATGAACTAACCTTACAGCCTCCCACTGATTTTTCACAAAAAAAAAAAAAAAAAAAAAAAAAAAGCAGGGTTCTTTCTTTGACTTCCTAAATATTTACCAGTCTCTCAATCTACCAACAAGCCTAGAGTGACAAAAGCATGAAAAGGAAAGCATCATTATGCCATTCAAGTCCATTGATGAGGATTTTAAACTATGTTTTCTATGCTTCAATTTTCCTAATTTCTACAATGGAAACAATACAAGGACACCCTACCATAATCCTTTTTCTCTTTAGTGAAAATAAAATAAACTCCTCTTCATTCTCTTTTCTTTACAGGAGCTTCGATCTCATGGTTTCTCAGAGTAGTTTAGATTTGCATTTGGCTGATGACTAAGGGATTTTCAGCACTGTCTTATGTTTCTTTCAGTCATTTTGGATTCCCTCAATTCATAGTTCTCTACTAAGTCCTATGCCCCTTTCTAACATGGTTACTTAGAGTTATTTATTGTTGGTGGTGTGTCCATAATGACAGATTATCATAATTAAATGAATATGTGATATCTTCTAAAAACCCTGCATACACAATGACAGTTCAGCATTTAAACATTTTACTACTCAACTCTGCGATTAAATAAATGATTAACCTCGGAGTTTCCCCACAATCATGTGGAGTCAACTGAGTAGACAATTATGTCCAGTATGACATTCACATCCTCTGATTATATTGTTATTTGATTATTAAAATAGGACATTAGATAACCCATGATCAGTGGATTGTGGTTCCATGATGTGGCAGGCAATTATTTCAGACCAACTGATTAATGATGTAGTTAAACTAACTAACAATTATGTAGTTAAAGTCTTTAATCACGGTTTGGTTTGGAGCCTCCTTAGGGAAGTGGATGATGTTACATGAACTCATTATTTGATTATATAATAATAGAAAACAATGATTATATCACCCATGAGACCTGGAATTTGGTGCCATAGCTCATCTAATTACATGATTGACGTATTTGAATGGACCTTTCCTGTTAATACCCAAGATAATGTAAATATATGTATAGTAATGGGAAACCCAAAATCCTCCATTCCTTCCCCTGGAATAATGATTTATTTAAATTGATAATTAGTTGGTGTTTTATATTAACAGTGATGAGGTGGCACCAAAGTCCTAAAACTATCGCTGATGTAATGATCTATTTACATAGCGAAATGATGAAGTAATGACATGATGTAACATCATCAACTCCCAGAATCTGACTCCAAAAGGGAATTTATGGTCCATCACATTACCTGTATTTTAAATACGTTAATTAAATGATGAATTGTTATTTAATTTCCTTGTTCTAACAGTTAAAATAAAAAAGTAGAGTATTAGATGATGTGATGGCCTGGCACGATGGTCTCCCAAAGGAGGCCTCAAAATTCCAGTGACCACTGAATCCATAATTGACAGATATTTCATAATTAATTGAATAAAGATTAAACAAGTGGATGGTGTTTTATACGTGAAGCCTCAAAGATTGTTCAATACTGAAGAATCATTCAGTTCTTAATCATAGATTTGAACAATAAAATGAAGGAATGAAGAGATACTTCCCATGATTCACCCCTAGAGAGATAATGAAATGATATCAACATTTATTTAAATAAATAAATAAATAATGAAATCAAAGAGACACTTTAACACCAACAAGGTGGATCCAGACTCCACTTTCCTGGAGTGGAAAAAGACAGATTTGAATAATGAAACAATCAGATAGTTAGATCGTCTGTCACACTTGAGTCACACAAGGTGGCACCAAACTTCAGGGTTCACAGATTATATAATGAAACAATTTAATAATTACATACTTACAAATGGAAGTCATTGGCCTTTTCTGTATCATCAATCCATGGACAGACTTGCCAGAAAAGAAAAACTATGCTGTCATCAATGGATTTTTAAAATTCTAAAGATTCATTCTCAGATAATCATACTGTCTAGCCTGATGAATTCTCTTGTCTGACATCATCACCAGCGCCCTGAATCTCTGTTGTGGTGCTGCAGGACCTGAGATAATCGGCCAATTCCAGGCTTAGCAGTAGTAGCCAAAAGTGTTGGTATCCAACTGAAAAGTTGGCTGTAGCTGGGGCATCACCAGCATAGCTAGAGAGAGATGTTCTGCCGTGTTCTGTGTCGTCAACCTCTTGCGAGGTCTCGGCAATGATGCCCACCCCCTTGTGCTACTAGTTCTTCTCTTCTTAGATCACAACCGATGTGAAGATGTGGAGGAAGAGTAGGTAGTCAACACACAGACCACCAAGCCGGCCTTGGTAGAAGTCCTTTGTACTTCTCGGGAGGGCAACATGCAACCTTCTGGACTCAATCATCCAGCATCACTAGTACTCTGGAGATGGTACAGCTCCTTCGAAAATGCTCTGCCCAGGTCTACAACCTTCCTAACCTTGTCCTTGACAGATATTTTAACCCTGATCAAAATCGGTGATGGCATTTTCTGTCGCTTAAATAATTTAAATAATTATATAAATAAGTCGGTAATAGCTAACTGTCACAAGAAAGAGGTGATGCAGTGTTTAACTGTGAGGGAAGCATGGCCAGACTCCATTCATGAAGGATGTCATCATCATCAATTGAAACAATGAATCATAAATTGTGATGATAGTGCACATTAACGCCACAAAGAGGAGCTTTACATGACTCTTCATGGTATGAAGAATTTTTTTGTTTTACATAACCATACACATATTTGTATTATCTTGGGAAATAACACCAATTGTCCATTTAAATATGTTAATCATGTAATTAGATGATCTGTGGCACCAGATTCCAGGTCTCATGGGTGATACAATCATTGTTTTATATTACTAAATAATCAAATAATGAGTTCATGTAACATGATCCACTTCACTAAGGGAGGCTACAAACCAGACCCATGAACGAGTCTGTCATGATTAATTTAAAGATATTTAGGTGGGTCTGTAATAACTGCCTCTCACATCGAGGGAACCACAAACCACCGATCTTGGATTAACTAATGCTCTATTTTCTAATCAAATAACAACATAATCAGAGGATATAATGGTCTGCCATCCTCAACACAAGTGACTCTCACTTGACTCCCACGTGATTTTGTGAAACGTCCAGGTTCATCCCTTATTTAATCGAAGAGTTGAGTAATAAATTTTTTAAATGCTTAAATGTCATTGTGTTGCAGGGTTTTTAGAAGATATCACATATTCAATGTTGGGACGGTTGCCTCAAAAGAGATGGACTGCAATCCAATATTCGCTAAGTCCACACTGAGAAATGGATTTTTCACCTTCCCTGAATGAAGTCCAATGGAAAACTCACCATTCGATGAATAATTGTGAGTCTTGTTATCTTTTGTTCCATAGTTTTGCTTCTCAGGAGAGAGACCATCCATAAACATAAGCCTTGGAACTGTTTCTCCACAGACTGTGTTCTCCGATAATTAGGGTAATCTTAAATTTGGTAACCAGTAAAGGCTGTAGGCAAACTCCATGGATTTGGCTATGACTTGGTTAGGTGAATCCAATGCTGTTATGAAAAGTTTTTAGGAGACAGTTATCTTGGGAGACTGTAATGTCCCATGATAACACCTTCGAAGCTGCTCTCTGGTCCTCAGCCCATGATACCAGGATACAGAATGGAAGCAGGTTGCCAGGCAACATTTATGATCCAACATTCTGTCACATTCTAGTGCCCCTCACACATGCTAAAAATAGCATACCACCAATGAACTAACCTTACAGCCTCACTGATTTTTTCACACACACAAAAAAAAAAGCAGGGCTCTTTCTTTTGACTTCTAAATATTTACCAGTCTCTCAATCTACAACATGCCTAGGAGTGACAAAAAGCATGAAAATGAAAGCATCATGCCATTCAAGTCCATTGATGAGATTTTAAACCTGTTTTCTATGCTTCAATTTTCTAATTTCTACAATGGAAACAATACAAGGAACCGCCTCTACCATAATCCTTTTCTCTATTGAAAATAAAATAAACCCTCCTTCATTCTGTTTTCTTTACAGGAGCTTGATCCCATGGTTTCTCAGAGTAGTTTAGAAATTGCATTTGGCTGATGACTAAGGATTTTCAGCACTGTCTTATGTTTCTTTCAGTCATTTTGGATTCCTCAATTCATAGTTCTCTACTAAGTCCTATGCCCCGCTTTCTAACATGGTTACTTAGAGTTATTTATTGTTGGTGGTGTGTCCATAATGACAGATTATCATAATTAAATGAATATGTGATATTTTCAAAAACCCTGCATACACAATGTCAGTTCAGCATTTAAACATTTTACTACTCCAACTCTGCGATTAAATAAGTGATTAACCTGGGGAGTCTTCCCACAATCATGTGGGAGTCAACTGAGAGACAATTATGTCGAGTATGACATTACATCCTCTGATTATATTGTTATTTGATTATTAAAATAGGACATTAGATAACCCATGATCAGTGGATTGTGGTTCCATGATGTGGCAGGACAATTATTTCAGACCAACTATTTAATGATGTAGTTAAAACTAACTAACAATTATGTAGTTAAAGTCTCTTTTATCACACAGTATCGCTCCTTGGGTGGGTTCTGGTTTTGGAGCCTCCTTAGGGAAGTGGATGATGTTACATGAACTCATTATTTGATTATATAATAATAGAAAACAATGATTATATCACCCATGAGACCTGGAATTTGGTGCCACAGATCATCTAAATTACATGATTGACGGATTTGAATGGACCTTTTCTGTTAATACCCAAGATAATGTAAATATATGTATAGTTATGTAAACCCAAAATCCCTCCATTCCTTCCTGGAATAATGATTTATTTAAATTGATAATTAGTTGGTGTTTTATATTAACAGTGATGAGGTGGCACCAAAGTCCTAAAACTATCGCTGATGTAATGATCATTTACATAGCTAAATGATGAAGTAATGAGATGGTTGTAACATCATCATCTCCCAGAATCTGACTCCAAAAGGGACTTATGGTCCATCACATTACCTGGATTTTAAATACGTTAATTAAATGATGAATTGTTATTTAATTTCCTAGTTTAACAGTTAAATAAGTAAGTATAGTATTAGATGATGTGATGGCTCTGGCACGATGGTCTCCCAGTAAGGAGGCTCAAAATTCCAGTGACCACTGAATCCATAATGACAGATTTTCATAATTAAGTGAATCAAAGATTAAACAAGTGGATGGTGTTTTATACGTGAAGCCTCAAAGATTGTTCAATACTGAAGAATCATTCAGTTCTTAATCATAGATTTGAACAATAAAATGAAGGAATGAAGAGATAATTTCCTCATGATTCACCCCTAGGAGATAATGAAATGATATCAACATTTATTTAAATAAATAAATAAATAATGAAATCAAAGAGACACTTTAACACCAAACAAGGTGGATCCAGACTCCACTTTTCCTGGAGTAGAAAAAGACAGATTTGAATATTGAAATAATCAGATAGTTAGACCGCCTGTCACACTTGAGTCACACAAAGGTGGCACCAAACTTCAGGTGTACAGATTATATAATGAAACAATTTAATAATTACATACTTACAAATGTAAGTCATTGGCCTTTTCTGTATCATCAATTCATGGACAGACTCTGCCAGATAAGAAAAACTATGCTGTCATCACGGATTTTTAAAATTCTAAAGATTCATTCTCAGATAATCATACTGTCTAGCCTGATGAATTCTCTTGTCCTGACATCATCACCAGCGCCTGAATCTCCAAGTTGTGGTGCTACAGGACCTGAGATAATCAGCCAATTCCAGGCTTAGCAGTAGTAGCCAAAAGGTTGGTATCAGCTGAAAAGTTGGCTGTAGCTGGGGCATCACCAGCATAGCTGAGAGAGAGATGCTCTGCCGTGTTCTTGGGGTCGTCAACCTCTTGCGAGGTCTCGGCAATGATGCCGACCTCCTTGTGCTACTAGTTCTTCCTCTTCTTAGATCACAACCGATGTGAAGATGTGGAGGAAGAGTAGGTAGTATCAACACACAGACCACCAAGCCGCCTCTGTGAAGTCCTTGTACTTCCTCGGAGGGGCACCATGCAACCTTCTGGGACTCAATCATCCAGCATCACTAGTACTCTGGGAGATGTAGAGATCATTCAGAAAATGCTCTGTCCAGGTCTACAACTTTCCTAACCTTGTCCTTGACAGATATTTTAACCCTGATCATAATCGGTGATGGCATTTTCTGTCGTTTAAATAATTAATAATTATATAAATAAGTCGGTAATAGCTAACTGTCACAAGAAAGAGGTGATGCAGTGTTTAACTGTGAGGGAAGCATGGCCAGACTCCATTCATGAAGGATGTCATCATCATCAATTGAAACAATGAATCATAAATTGTCATGATAGTGCACATTAACGCCACAAGAGGGAGTTTATATGACACTTCATGGTATGAAGAATTTTTTTGTTTACATAACCATACACATATTTGTATTATCTTGGGAAATAACACCAATTGTCCATTTAAATATGTTAATCATGTAATTAGATGATCTGTGGCACCAGATTCCAGGTCTCATGGGTGATACAATCATTGTTTTATATTATTAAATAATCAAATAATGAGTTCATGTAACATGGATCCACTTCACTAAGGAGGGCTACAAAACAGACCCATGAACGAGTCTGTCATGATTAATTTAAAGATATTTAGGTGGTCTGTAATAACTGCCTCTCACAGGGTGGGCGTGGAACCACAATCTTTAGATTACCTAATATCTATTTTCATAATCAAATAACAACATAATCAGAGGATATAATGGTCATGCCATCCTCAACACAAGTGACCTCACTCGATCACCCACATGATTTGTGAAACGCTCAGATCCCTTATTTAATCGAAGAGTTGAGAGTAAATTTTTTAAATGCTTAAATGTCATTGTGTTGCAGGGTTTTTAGAAGAGATCACATATTCAATGTTGGACGGTGCCTCAAAAGAGATGGACTGCAAACCAATATTCGCAAGTCACACTGAGAAATGGATTTTCACCTTCCTGAATGAAGTCAACAATGGAAAACTCACCATTCGATGAATAATTGTGAGTCTTGTTATCTTTTGTTCCATAGTTTTGCTTCTCGAGAGAGACCATCCATAAACATAAGCCTTGGAACTGTTTCTCCACAGACTGTGTTCTCCGATAATTAGGTAATCTTGAATTTGGTAACCAGTAAAGGCTGTAGGCAAACTTCATGGATTTGGCTATGACTTGGTTAGTGAATCAAATGCTGTTAAGAAAAGTTTTAGGAGACAGTTATCTTGGGAGACTGTAATGTCCCATGATAACACTTTCTCGAAGCTGCTCTCTGGTCCTCAGCCCATGATACCAGGATACAGAATGCAAGGCAGGGTTGCCAGGCAACATTTATGATCCAACATTCTGTCACATTCTAGTGCCCCCTCACACATGCTAAAAATAGCATACCCACCAATGAACTAACCTTACAGCCTCACTGATTTTTCACACACAAAAAAAAGCAGGGCTCTTTCTTTTGACTTCTAAATATTTACCAGTCTCTCAATCTACAACATGCCTAGAGTGACAAAAGCATGAAAATGAAAGCATCATGCCATTCAAGTCCATTGATGAGGATTTTAAACCTGTTTTTATGCTTCAATTTTCTAATTTCTACAATGGAAACAATACAAAGGAACCGCCTCTACCATAATCCTTTTCTCTATTGAAAATAAAATAAACTCCTCTTCATTCTGTTTTCTTTACAGGAGCTTGATCCCATGGTTTCTCAGAGTAGTTTAGAATTGCATTTGGCTGATGACTAAGGATTTTCAGCACTGTCTTATGTTTCTTTCAGTCACTTTGGATTCCTCAATTCATAGTTCTCTCTAAGTCCTATGCCCCGCTTTTAACATGGTTACTTAGAGTTATTTATTGTTGGTGGTGTGTCCATAATGACAGATTATCATAATTAAATGAATATGTGATATTTTCTAAAAACCCTGCATACACAATGTCAGTTCAGCATATTTAAACATTTTACTACTCAACTCTGCGATTAAATAAGTGATTAACTGGGAGTTTCCCACAATCATGTGGGAGCCAACTGAGAGACAATTATGTCGAGTATGACATTACATCCTCTGATTATATTGTTATTTGATTATTAAAATAGGACATTAGATAACCCATGATCAGTGGATTGTGGTTCCATTGATGTGGCAGGCAATTATTTCAGACCAACTATTTAATGATGTAGTTAAACTAACTAACAATTATGTAGTTGAAGTCTTTAATCACGACAGTATCGTTCATGGGTGGGTCTGGTTTGGAGCCCCTTTAGGAAGTGGATGATGTTACATGAACTCATTATTTGATTATATAATAATAGAAAACAATGATTATATCACCCATGAGACCTGGAATTTGGTGCCACAGATCATCTAAATACATGGATTGACGTATTTGAATGGACCTTTCCTGTTAATACCCAAGATAATGTAAATATATGTATAGTTATGTAAACCCAAAATCCTCCATTCCTTCCCTGGAATAATGATTTATTTAAATTGATAATTAGTTGGTGTTTTATATTAACAGTGATGAGGTGGCACCAAAGTCCTAAAACTATCGCTGATGTAATGATCTATTTACATAGCTAAATGATGAAGTAATGAGATGGTTGTAACATCATCATCTCCCAGAATCTGACTCCAAAAGGGACTTATGGTCCATCACATTACCTGGATTTTAAATACGTTAATTAAATGATGAATTGTTATTTAATTTCCTAGTTTAACAGTTAAATAAGTAAGTATAGTATTAGATGATGTGATGGCCTGGCACGATGGTCTCCCAAGTGAGGCTCAAAATTCCAGTGACCACTGAATCCATAATGACAGATTTTCATAATTAATTGAATAAAGATTAAACAAGTGGATGGTGTTTTATACGTGAAGCCTCAAAGATTGTTCAATACTGAAGAATCATTCAGTTCTTAATCATAGATTTGAACAATAAATGAAGGAATGAAGAGATAATTTCCCATGATTCACCCCTAGAGAGATAATGAAATGGATATCAACATTTATTTAAATAAATAAATAAATAATGAAATCAAAGAGACACTTTAACACCAACAAGGTGGATCCAGACTCCACTTTTCCTGAGTAGAAAAAGACAGATTTGAATATTGAAATAATCAGATAGTTAGATCGTCTGTCACACTTGAGTCACACAAGGTGGCACCAAACTTCAGGGTTCACAGATTATATAATGAAACAATTTAATAATTACATACTTACAAATGTAAGTCATTGGCCTTTTCTGTATCATCAATTCATGGACAGACTTGCCAGATAAGAAAAACTATGCTGTCATCACGGATTTTTAAAATTCTAAAGATTCATTCTCAGATAATCATACTGTCTAGCCTGATGAATTCTCTTGTCCTGACATCATCACCAGCGCCTGAATCTCAGTTGTGGTGCTACAGGACCTGAGATAATCGCCAATTCCAGGCTTAGCAGTAGTAGCCAAAAAGGTTGGTATCAGCTGAAAAGTTGGCTGTAGCTGGGGCATCACCAGCATAGCTGAGAGAGAGAGATGTTCTGCCGTGTTCTGGGTCGTCAACCTCTTGCGAGGTCTCGGCAATGATGCCGACCTCCTTGATGCTACTAGTTCTTCTTCTTAGATCACAACCGATGTGAAGATGTGGAGGAAGAGTAGGTAGTCAACACACAGACCACCAAGCCGGCCTTGGTGAAGTCCTTGTACCTCTCGGAGGGCACCATGCAACCTTCTGGACTCAATCATCCAGCATCACTAGTACTCTGGGAGATGCATAGATCATTCAGAAAATGCTCTGTCCAGGTCCTACAACTTTCCTAACCTTGTCCTTGACAGATATTTTAACCCTGATCATAATCGGTGATGGCATTTTCTGTCGTTTAAATAATTTAAATAATTATATAAATAAGTCGGTAATAGCTAACTGTCACAAGAAAGAGGTGATGCAGTGTTTAACTGTGAGGGAAGCATGGCCAGACTCCATTCATGAAGGATGTCATCATCATCAATTGAAACAATGAATCATGAAATTGTCATGATAGTGCACATTAACGCCACAAGAGGGAGCTTTACATGACTCTTCATGGTATGAAGAATTTTTTTGTTTACATAACCATACACATATTTGTATTATCTTGGGAATAACACCAATTGTCCATTTAAATATGTTAATCATGTAATTAGATGATCTGTGGCACCAGATTCCAGGTCTCATGGGTGATACAATCATTGTTTTATATTATTAAATAATCAAATAATGAGTTCATGTAACATGATCCACTTCACTAAGGAGGCTACAAAACAGACCCATGAACGAGTCTGTCATGATTAATTTAAAGATATTTAGGTGGTCTGTAATAACTGCCCTCACATCGTGGAACCACAATCCACCAATCTTAGATTACCTAATATCTATTTTCATAATCAAATAACAACATAATCAGAGGATATAATGGTCTGCCATCCTCAACACAAGTGACTCTCACTTGACTCCCACATGATTTTGTGAAACGTCCAGGTTCATCCCTTATTTAATCGAAGAGTTGAGTAGTAAATTTTTTAAATGCTTAAATGTCATTGTGTTGCAGGGTTTTTAGAAGATATCACATATTCAATGTTGGACGGCTGCCTCAAAAGAGATGGACTGCAATCCAATATTCGCTAAGTCCACACTGAGAAATGGATTTTCACCTTCCTGAATGAAGTCAACAATGGAAAACTCACCATTCGATGAATAATTGTGAGTCTTGTTATCTTTTGTTCCATAGTTTTGCTTCTCAGGAGAGAGACCATCCATAAACATAAGCCTTGGAACTGTTTCTCCACAGACTGTGTTCTCCGATAATTAGGTAATCTTGAATTTGGTAACCAGTAAAGGCTGTAGGCAAACTTCCATGGATTTGGCTATGACTTGGTTAGTGAATCAAATGCTGTTATGAAAAGTTTTAGGAGACAGTTATCTTGGGAGACTGTAATGTCCCATGATAACACTTTCTCGAAGCTGCTCTCTGGTCCTCAGCCCATGATACCAGGATACAGAATGCAAGCAGGGTTGCCAGGCAACATTTATGATCCAACATTCTGTCACATTCTAGTGCCCCTCACACATGCTAAAAATAGCATACCCACCAATGAACTAACCTTACAGCCTCACTGATTTTTCACACACACAAAAAAAAAGCAGGGCTCTTTCTTTTGACTTCTAAATATTTACCAGTCTCTCAATCTACAACATGCCTAGAGTGACAAAAGCATGAAAATGAAAGCATCATGCCATTCAAGTCCATTGATGAGGATTTTAAACCTGTTTTCTATGCTTCAATTTTCTAATTTCTACAATGGAAACAATACAAGGAACCGCCTCTACCATAATCCTTTTCTCTATTGAAAATAAAATAAACTCCTCTTCATTCTGTTTTCTTTACAGGAGCTTGATCCCATGGTTTCTCAGAGTAGTTTAGAATTGCATTTGGCTGATGACTAAGGATTTTCAGCACTGTCTTATGTTTCTTTCAGTCATTTTGGATTCCTCAATTCATAGTTCTCTACTAAGTCCTATGCCCCGCTTTCTAACATGGTTACTTAGAGTTATTTATTGTTGGTGGTGTGTCCATAATGACAGATTATCATAATTAAATGAATATGTGATATTTTCTAAAAACCCTGCATACACAATGTCAGTTCAGCATTTAAACATTTTACTACTCAACTCTGCGATTAAATAAGTGATTAACCTGGGGAGTTTCCCACAATCATGTGGGAGTCAACTGAGAGACAATTATGTCGAGTATGACATTACATCCTCTGATTATATTGTTATTTGATTATTAAAATAGGACATTAGATAACCCATGATCAGTGGATTGTGGTTCCATGATGTGGCAGGCAATTATTTCAGACCAACTATTTAATGATGTAGTTAAACTAACTAACAATTATGTAGTTAAAGTCTTTAATCACGACAGTATCGTTCATGGGTGGGTCTGGTTTGGAGCCTCCTTAGGGAAGTGGATGATGTTACATGAACTCATTATTTGATTATATAATAATAGAAAACAATGATTATATCACCCATGAGACCTGGAATTTGGTGCCACAGATCATCTAATTACATGATTGACGTATTTGAATGGACCTTTCCTGTTAATACCCAAGATAATGTAAATATATGTATAGTTATGTAAACCCAAAATCCTCCATTCCTTCCCTGGAATAATGATTTATTTAAATTGATAATTAGTTGGTGTTTTATATTAACAGTGATGAGGTGGCACCAAAGTCCTAAAACTATCGCTGATGTAATGATCTATTTACATAGCTAAATGATGAAGTAATGAGATGGTTGTAACATCATCATCTCCCAGAATCTGACTCCAAAAGGGACTTATGGTCCATCACATTACCTGGATTTTAAATACGTTAATTAAATGATGAATTGTTATTTAATTTCCTAGTTTAACAGTTAAATAAGTAAGTATAGTATTAGATGATGTGATGGCCTGGCACGATGGTCTCCCATAAGGAGGCTCAAAATTCCAGTGACCACTGAATCCATAATGACAGATTTTCATAATTAATTGAATAAAGATTAAACAAGTGGATGGTGTTTTATACGTGAAGCCTCAAAGATTGTTCAATACTGAAGAATCATTCAGTTCTTAATCATAGATTTGAACAATAAAATGAAGGAATGAAGAGATAATTTCCCATGATTCACCCCTAGAGAGATAATGAATGATATCAACATTTATTTAAATAAATAAATAAATAATGAAATCAAAGAGACACTTTAACACCAACAAGGTGGATCCAGACTCCACTTTTCCTGGAGTAGAAAAAGACAGATTTGAATATTGAAATAATCAGATAGTTAGATCGTCTGTCACACTTGAGTCACACAAGGTGGCACCAAACTTCAGGGTTCACAGATTATATAATGAAACAATTTAATAATTACATACTTACAAATGTAAGTCATTGGCCTTTTCTGTATCATCAATTCATGGACAGACTTGCCAGATAAGAAAAACTATGCTGTCATCACGGATTTTTAAAATTCTAAAGATTCATTCTCAGATAATCATACTGTCTAGCCTGATGAATTCTCTTGTCCTGACATCATCACCAGCGCCTGAATCTCTGTTGTGGTGCTACAGGACCTGAGATAATCGGCCAATTCCAGGCTTAGCAGTAGTAGCCAAAAGGTTGGTATCAGCTGAAAAGTTGGCTGTAGCTGGGGCATCACCAGCATAGCTGAGAGAGAGAGATGTTCTGCCGTGTTCTGGGTCGTCAACCTCTTGCGAGGTCTCGGCAATGATGCCGACCTCCTTGTGCTACTAGTTCTCTCTTCTTAGATCACAACCGATGTGAAGATGTGGAGGAAGAGTAGGTAGTCAACACACAGACCACCAAGCCGGCCTTGGTGAAGTCCTTGTACTTCTCGGAGGGCACCATGCAACCTTCTGGACTCAATCATCCAGCATCACTAGTACTCTGGGAGATGCATAGATCATTCAGAAAATGCTCTGTCCAGGTCTACAACTTTCCTAACCTTGTCCTTGACAGATATTTTAACCCTGATCATAATCGGTGATGGCATTTTCTGTCGTTTAAATAATTTAAATAATTATATAAATAAGTCGGTAATAGCTAACTGTCACAAGAAAGAGGTGATGCAGTGTTTAACTGTGAGGGAAGCATGGCCAGACTCCATTCATGAAGGATGTCATCATCATCAATTGAAACAATGAATCATAAATTGTCATGATAGTGCACATTAACGCCACAAGAGGGAGCTTTTACATGACTCTTCATGGTATGAAGAATTTTTTTGTTTACATAACCATACACATATTTGTATTATCTTGGGAAATAACACCAATTGTCCATTTAAATATGTTAATCATGTAATTAGATGATCTGTGGCACCAGATTCCAGGTCTCATGGGTGATACAATCATTGTTTTATATTATTAAATAATCAAATAATGAGTTCATGTAACATGATCCACTTCACTAAGGAGGCTACAAAACAGACCCATGAACGAGTCTGTCATGATTAATTTAAAGATATTTAGGTGGTCTGTAATAACTGCCTCTCACATCGTGGAACCACAATCCACCAATCTTAGATTACCTAATATCTATTTTCATAATCAAATAACAACATAATCAGAGGATATAATGGTCTGCCATCCTCAACACAAGTGACTCTCACTTGACTCCCACATGATTTTGTGAAACGTCCAGGTTCATCCCTTATTTAATCGAAGAGTTGAGTAGTAAATTTTTTAAATGCTTAAATGTCATTGTGTTGCAGGGTTTTTAGAAGATATCACATATTCAATGTTGGACGGCTGTCTCAAAAGAGATGGACTGCAATCCAATATTCGCTAAGTCCACACTGAGAAATGGATTTTCACCTTCCTGAATGAAGTCAACAATGGAAAACTCACCTTTCGATGAATAATTGTGAGTCTTGTTATCTTTTGTTCCATAGTTTTGCTTCTCAGGAGAGAGACCATCCATAAACATAAGCCTTGGAACTGTTTCTCCACAGACTATGTTCTCCGATAATTAGGTAATCTTGAATTTGCTAGCAAGTAAAGGCGGTAGGCAAACTTCCATGGATTTGGCTATGACTTGGTTAGCGAATCAAATGCTGTCATGAAAAGTTTTACGAGGCAGTTATCTTGGGAGACTGTCATGTCCCATGATAACACTTTCTCGAAGCTGCTCTCTGGTCCTCGGCCCATGATACCAGGATACAGAATGCAAGCAGGGTTGCCAGGCAACATTTATGATCCAACATTCTGTCACATTCTAGTGCCCCTCACACATGCTAAAAATAGCATACCCACCAATGAACTAACCTTACAGCCTCACTGATTTTTTCACAAAAAAAAAAAAAAAAAAAAAAAGCAGGGCTCTTTCTTTTGACTTCTAAATATTTACCACTCTCTCAATCTACAACATGCCTAGAGTGACAAAAGCATGAAAACGAAAGCATCATTATGCCATTCAGTCCATTGATGAGGATTTTAAACCTGTTTTCTATGCTTCAATATTCTAATTTCTACAATGGAAACAATACAAGGAACCGCCTCTACCATAATCCTTTTCTCTTTATTGAAAATAAAATAAACTCCTCTTCATTCTCTTTTCTTTACAGGAGCTTGATCCCATGGTTTCTCAGAGTAGGTTAGATTTGCTTTTGGGTGATGACTAAGGATTTTAAGCACTGTCTTATATTTCTTTCAGTCATTTTGGATTTCTCAATTCATAGTTCTCTACTAAGTCCTATGCCCTGCTTTCTAACATGGTTACTTAGAGTTATTTATTGTTGGTGGTGTGTCCATAATGACAGATTATCATAATTAAATGAATATGGGATATCTTCTAAAAACCCTGCATACACAATGACAGTTCAGCATTTAAACATTTTACTACTCAACTCTGCGATTAAATAAGTGATTAACCTGGGAGTTTCCCACAATCATGTGGGAGTCAACTGAGAGACAATTATGTCCAGTATGACATTACATCCTCTGATTATATTGTTATTTGATTATTAAAATAGGACATTAGATAACCCATGATCAGTGTGTTGTGGTTCCATGATGTGGCAGGGAATTATTTCAGACCAAGTAATTAATGATGTAGTTAAACTAACTAACAATTATGTAGTTAAAGTCTTTAATCACGACAGCATCGTTCATGGGTCTGGTTTGGAGCCTCCTTAGGGAAGTGGATGATGTTACATGAACTCATTATTTGATTATATAATAATAGAAAACAATGATTATATCACCCATGAGACCTGGAATTTGGTGCCATAGATCATCTAATTACATGATTGACGTATTTGAATGGACCTTTCCTGTTAATACCCAAGATAATGTAAATATATGTATAGTTATGTAAACCCAAAATCCTCCATTCCTTCCTGGAATAATGATTTATTTAAATTGATAATTAGTTGTTGTTTTATATTAACAGTGATGAGGTGGCACCAAAGTCCTAAAACTATCGCTGATGTAATGATCTATTTACATAGCTAAATGATGAAGTAATGAGATGATGTAACATCATCAACTCCCAGAATCTGACTCCAAAAGGGACTTATGGTCCATCACATTACCTGTATTTTAAATACGTTAATTAAATGATGAATTGTTATTTAATTTCCTAGTTTAACAGTTAAATAAGTAAGTATAGTATTAGATGATGTGATGGCCTGGCAAGATGGTCTCCCATAAGGAGGCTCAAAATTCCAGTGACCACTATATCCATAATGACAGATTTTCATAATTAATTGAATAAAGATTAAACAAGTGGATGGTGTTTTATACGTGAAGCCTCAAAGATTGTTCAATACTGAAGAATCATTCAGTTCTTAATCATAGATTTGAACAATAAAATGAAGGAATGAAGAGATAATTTCCCATGATTCACCCCTAGAGAGATAAATGATATCAACATTTATTTAAATAAATAAATAAATAAATAAATAAATAATGAAATCAAAGAAACACTTTAACACCAACAAGGTGGATCCAGACTGCACTTTTCCTGGAGTAGAAAAAGACAGATTTGAATATTGAAATAATCAGATATTTAGATCATGTGTCACACTTGAGTCACACAAGGTGGCACCAAACTTCAGGGTTCACAGATTATATAATGAAACAATTTAATAATTACATACTTACAAATGTAAGTCATTGGCCTTTTCTGTATCATCAATTCATGGACAGACTTGCCAGATAAGAAAAACTATGCTGTCATCACGGATTTTTAAAATTCTAAAGATTCATTCTCAGATAATCATACTGTCTAGCCTGATGAATTCTCTTGTCCTGACATCATCACCAGCGCCTGAATCTCAGTTGTGGTGCTGCAGGACCTGAGATAATCGGCCAATTCCAGGCTTAGCAGTAGTAGCCAAAAGGTTGGTATCAGCTGAAAAGTTGGCTGTAGCTGGGGCATCACCAGCATAGCTGAGAGAGAGAGATGTTCTGCCGTGTTCTGGGTCGTCAACCTCTTGCGAGGTCTCGGCAATGATGCCGACCTCCTTGTGCTACTAGTTCTTCTCTTCTTAGATCTCAACCGATGTGAAGATGTGGAGGAAGAGTAGGTAGTCAACACACAGACCACCAAGCCGGCGTTGGTGAAGTCCTTGTACTTCTCGGAGGGCACCATGCAACCTTCTGGACTCAATCATCCAGCAACACTAGTACTCTTGGAGATGCATAGATCATTCAGAAAATGCTCTGCCCAGGTCTACAACTTTCCTAACCTTGTCCTTGACAGATATTTTAACCCTGATCATAATCGGTGATGGCATTTTCTGTCGTTTAAATAATTTAAATAATTAAATAGATAAGTCGGTAATAGCTAACTGTCACAAGAAAGAGGTGAAGCAGTGTTTAACTGTGAGGGAAGCATGGCCAGACTCCATTCATGAAGGATGTCATCATCATCAATTGAAACAATGAATCATAAATTGTGATGATAGTGCACATTAACGCCACAAGAGGGAGCTTTACATGACTCTTCATGGTATGAAGAATGTTTTTGTTTACACAACCATACACATATTTGTATTATCTTGGGAAATAACACCAATTGTCCATTTAAATATATTAATCATGTAATTAGATGATCTGTGGCACCAGATTCCAGGTCTCATGGGTGATACAATCATTGTTTTATATTATTAAATAATCAAATAATGAGTTCATGTAACATGATCCACTTCACTAAGGAGGCTACAAAACCAGACCCATGAACGAGTATGTCATGATTAATTTAAAGATATTTAGGTGGTCTGTAATAACTGCCTCTCACATCGTGGAACCATAATCCACCGATCTTGGATTACCTAATGTCTATTTTCATAATCAAATAACAACATAATCAGAGGATATAATGGTCTGCCATCCTCAACACAAGTGACTCTCACTTGACTCCCACATGATTTTGTGAAACGTCAGGGTCCATCCCTTATTTAATCGAAGAGTTGAGTAGTAAATTTTTTAAATGCTTAAATGTCATTGTGTTGCAGGGTTTTTAGAAGATATCACATATTTAATGTTGGACGGCTGCCTCAAATAGATGGACTGCATCCAATATTTGCTAAGTCCACACTAAGAAATGGATTTTCACCTTCCTGAATGAAGTCAACAATAGAAAACTCACCTTTCGATGAATAATTGTGAGTCTTGTTATCTTTTGTTCCATAGTTTTGCTTCTCAGGAGAGAGACCATCCATAAACATAAGCCTTGGAACTGTTTCTCCACAGATTATGTTCTCTGATAATTAGGTAATCTTGAATTAGCTAACAAGGAAAGGCGGTAGGCAAACTTCCATGGATTTGGCTATGACTTGGTTAGCGAATCAAATGCTGTCATGAAAAGTTTTAGGAGACAGTTATCTTGGGAGACTGTAATGTCCCATGAAAACACTTTCTCGAAGCTGCTCTCTGGTCCTCGGCACATGATACCAGGATACAGAATGCAAGCAGGGTTGCCAGGCAACATTTATGACCCAATATTCTCTCACATTCTAGTGCCCCTCACACATGCTAATATTAGAATAACCACCAATGAACTAACCTTACAGCCTCATGATTTTTTCACAAAAACAAAACAAAAAAAAAAAGCAGGGCTCTTTCTTTTGACTTCTAAATATTTACCAGTCTCTAAATCTACATCATGCCTAGAGTGACAAAAGCATGAAAAGGAAAGCATCATTATGCCATTCAAGTCCATTGATGAGGATTTTAAACCTGTTTTCTATGCTTCAATTTTATAATTTCTACAATGGAGACAATACAAGGAACCGCCTCTACCATAATCCTTTTCTCTTTATTGAAAATAAAATAAACTCCTCTTCATTCTCTTTTCTTTACAGGAGCTTGATCTCATGGTTTCTCAGAGTAGTTTAGATTTGCATTTGGCTGATGACTAAGGATTTTCAGCACTGTCTTATGTTTCTTTCAGTCATTTTGGATTCCTCAATTCATAGTTCTCTACTAACTCCTGTGCCCCGCTTTCTAACATGGTTACTTAGAGTTATTTATTGTTGGTGGTGTGTCCATAATGACAGATTATCATAATTAAATGAATATGTGATATCTTCTAAAAACCCTGCATACACAATGTCAGTTCAGCATTTAAACATTTTACTACTCAACTCTGCGATTAAATAAATGATTAACCTGGGAGTTTCCCACAATCATGTGGGAGTCAACTGAGAGACAATTATGTCGAGTATGACATTACATCCTCTGATTATATTGTTATTTGATTATTAAAATAGGACATTAGATAATCCATGATCAGTGGATTGTGGTTCCATGATGTGGCAGGCAATTATTTCAGACCAACTGATTAATGATGTAGTTAAACTAACTAACAATTATGTAGTTATAGTCTTTAATCACGACAGCATCGTTCATGGGTCTGGTTTGGAGCCTCCTTAGGGAAGTGGATGATGTTACATGAACTCATTATTTGATTATATAATAATAGAAAACAATGATTATATCACCCATGAGACCTGGAATTTGGTGCCATAGCTCATCTAATTACATGATTGACGTATTTGAATGGACCTTTCCTGTTAATACCCAAGATAATGTAAATATATGTATAGTTATGTAAACCCAAAATCCTCCATTCCTTCCTGGAATAATGATTTATTTAAATTGATAATTAGTTGGTGTTTTATATTAACAGTGATGAGGTGGCACCAAAGTCCTAAAACTATCGCTGATGTAATGATCTATTTACATAGCTAAATGATGAAGTAATGAGATGATGTAACATCATCAACTCCCAGAATCTGACTCCAAAAGGGACTTATGGTCCATCACATTACCTGTATTTTAAATACGTTAATTAAATGATGAATTGTTATTTAATTTCCTAGTTTAACAGTTAAATAAGTAAGTATAGTATTAGATGATGTGATGGCCTGGCACGATGGTCTCCCATAAGGAGGCTCAAAATTCCAGTGACCACTATATCCATAATGACAGATTTTCATAATTAATTGAATAAAGATTAAACAAGTGGATGGTGTTTTATACGTGAAGCCTCAAAGATTGTTCAATACTGAAGAATCATTCAGTTCTTAATCATAGATTTGAACAATAAAATGAAGGAATGAAGAGATAATTTCCCATGATTCACCCCTAGAGAGATAATGAAATGATATCAACATTTATTTAAATAAATAAATAAATAAATAATGAAATCAAAGAGACACTTTAACACCAACAAGGTGGATCCAGACTGCACTTTTCCTGGAGTAGAAAAAGACAGATTTGTATATTGAAATAATCAGATAGTTAGATCGTCTGTCACACTTGAGTCACACAAGGTGGCACTAAACTTCAGGGTTCACAGATTATATAATGAAACAATTTAATAATTACATACTTACAAATGTAAGTCATTGGCCTTTTCTGTATCATCAATTCATGGACAGACTTGCCAGATAACAAAAACTATGCTGTCATCATGGATTTTTAAAATTCTAAAGATTCATTCTCAGATAATCATACTGTGTAGCCTGATGAATTCTCTTGTCCTGACATCATCACCAGCGCCTGAATCTCTGTTGTGGTGCTGCAGGACCTGAGATAATCGGCCAATTCCAGGCTTAGCAGTAGTAGCCAAAAGGTTGGTATCAGCTGAAAAGTTGGCTGTAGCTGGGGCATCACCAGCATAGCTGAGAGAGAGAGATGTTCTGCCGTGTTCTGGGTCGTCAACCTCTTGCGAGGTCTCGGCAATGATGCCGACCTCCTTGTGCTACTAGTTCTTCTCTTCTTAGATCACAACCGATGTGAAGATGTGGAGGAAGAGTAGGTAGTCAACACACAGACCACCAAGCCGGCCTTGGTGAAGTCCTTGTACTTCTCGGAGGGCACCATGCAACCTTCTGGACTCAATCATCCAGCAACACTAGTACTCTGGGAGATGCATAGATCATTCAGAAAATGCTCTGCCCAGGTCTACAACATTCCTAACCTTGTCCTTGACAGATATTTTAACCCTGATCATAATCGGTGATGGCATTTTCTGACGTTTAAATAATTTAAATAATTAAATAAATAAGTCGGTAATAGCTAACTGTCACAAGAAAGAGGTGATGCAGTGTTTAACTGTGAGGGAAGCATGGCCAGACTCCATTCATGAAGGATGTCATCATCATCAATTGAAACAATGAATCATAAATTGTGATGATAGTGCACATTAACGCCACAAGAGGGAGCTTTACATGACTCTTCATGGTATGAAGAATTTTTTTGCTTACATAACCATACACATGTTTTTATTATCTTGGGAAATAACTCCAATTGTCCATTTAAATATGTTAATCATGTAATTAGATGATCTGTGGCACCAGATTCCAGGTCTCATGGGTGATACAATCATTGTTTTATATTATTAAATAATCAAATAATGAGTTCATGTAACATGATCCACTTCACTAAGGAGGCTACAAACCAGACCCATGAACGAGTCTGTCATGATTAATTTAAAGATATTTAGGTGGTCTGTAATAACTGCCTCTCACATCGTGGAACCACAATCCACCGATCTTGGATTACCTAATATCTATTTTCATAATCAAATAACAACATAATCAGAGGATATAATGGTCTGCCATCCTCAACACAAGTGACTCTCACTTGACTCCCACATGATTTTGTGAAACGTCCAGGTTCATCCCTTATTTAATCGAAGAGTTGAGTAGTAAATTTTTTAAATGCTTAAATGTCATTGTGTTGCAGGGTTTTTAGAAGATATCACATATTCAATGTTGGACGGCTGCCTCAAAAGAGATGGACTGCAATCCAATATTCGCTAAGTCCACACTGAGAAATGGATTTTCACCTTCCTGAATGAAGTCAACAATGGAAAACTCACCTTTCGATGAATAATTGTGAGTCTTGTTATCTTTTGTTCCATAGTTTTGCTTCTCAGGAGAGAGACCATCCATAAACATAAGCCTTGGAACTGTTTCTCTACAGACTATGTTCTCCGATAATTAGGTAATCTTTAATTTGCTAGCAAGTAAAGGCGGTAGGCAAACTTCCATGGATTTGGCTATGACTTGGTTAGCGAATCAAATGCTGTCATGAAAAGTTTTAGGAGACAGTTATCTTGGGAGACTGTCATGTCCCATGATAACACTTTCTCGAAGCTGCTCTCTGGTCCTCGGCCCATGATACCAGGATACAGAATGCAAGCAGGGTTGCCAGGCAACATTTATGATCCAACATTCTGTCACATTCTAGTGCCCCTCACACATGCTAAAAATAGCATACCCACCAATGAACTAACCTTACAGCCTCACTGATTTTTTCACAAAAAAAAAAAAAAAAAAAAAAAAAAGCAGGGTTCTTTCTTTTGACTTCTAAATATTTACCAGTCTCTCAATCTATAACAAGCCTAGAGTGACAAAAGCATGAAATGGAAAGCATCATTATGCCATTCAAGTCCATTGACGAGGATTTTAAACCTGTTTTCTATGCTTCAATTTTCTAATTTCTACAATGGAAACAATACAAGGAACCGCCTCTACCATAATCCTTTTCTCTTTATTGTAAAATAAACTCCTCTTCATTCTCTTTTCTTTACAGGAGCTTGATCCCATGGTTTCTCAGAGTAGTTTAAATTTGCATTTGGCTGATGACTAAGGATTTTCAGCACTGTCTTATGTTTCTTTCAGTCATTTTGGATTCCTCAATTCATAGTTCTCTACTAAGTCCTATGCCCTGCTTTCTAACATGGTTACTTAGAGTTATTTATTGTTGGTGGTGTGTCCATAATGACAGATTATCATAATTAAATGAATATGTGATATCTTCTAAAAACCCTGCATACACAATGTCAGTTCAGCATTTAAACATTTTACTACTCAACTCTGCGATTAAATAAATGATTAACCTGGGAGTTTCCCACAATCATGAGGGAGTCAACTGAGAGACAATTATGTCGAGTATGACATTACATCCTCTGATTATATTGTTATTTGATTATTAAAATAGGACATTAGATAACCCATGATCAGTGGATTGTGGTTCCATGATGTGGCAGGCAATTATTTCAGACCAACTGATTAATGATGTAGTTAAACTAACTAACAATTATGTAGTTAAAGTCTTTAATCATGACAGCATCGTACATGGGTCTGGTTTGGAGCCTCCTTAGGGAAGTGGATGATGTTACATGAACTCATTATTTGATTATATAATAATAGAAAACAATGATTATATCACCCATGAGACCTGGAATTTGGTGCCATAGCTCATCTAATTACATGATTGACGTATTTGAATGGACCTTTCCTGTTAATACCCAAGATAATGTAAATATATGTATAGTTATGTAAACCCAAAATCCTCCATTCCTTCCTGGAATAATGATTTATTTAAATTGATAATTAGTTGGTGTTTTATATTAACAGTGATGAGGTGGCACCAAAGTCCTAAAACTATCGCTGATGTAATGATCTATTTACATAGCTAAATGATGAAGTAATGAGATGATGTAACATCATCAACTCCCAGAATCTGACTCCAAAAGGGACTTATGGTCCATCACATTACCTGTATTTTAAATACGTTAATTAAATGATGAATTGTTATTTAATTTCCTAGTTTAACAGTTAAATAAGTAAGTATAGTATTAGATGATGTGATGGCCTGGCACGATGGTCTCCCATAAGGAGGCTCAAAATTCCAGTGACCACTATATCCATAATGACAGATTTTCATAATTAATTGAATAAAGATTAAACAAGTGGATGGTGTTTTATACGTGAAGCCTCAAAGATTGTTCAATACTGAAGAATCATTCAGTTCTTAATCATAGATTTGAACAATAAAATGAAGGAATGAAGAGATAATTTCCCATGATTCACCCCTAGAGAGATAATGAAATGATATCAACATTTATTTAAATAAATAAATAAATAAATAATGAAATCAAAGAGACACTTTAACACCAACAAGGTGGATCCAGACTGCACTTTTCCTGGAGTAGAAAAAGACAGATTTGTATATTGAAATAATCAGATAGTTAGATCGTCTGTCACACTTGAGTCACACAAGGTGGCACTAAACTTCAGGGTTCACAGATTATATAATGAAACAATTTAATAATTACATACTTACAAATGTAAGTCATTGGCCTTTTCTGTATCATCAATTCATGGACAGACTTGCCAGATAACAAAAAACTATGCTGTCATCATGGATTTTTAAAATTCTAAAGATTCATTCTCAGATAATCATACTGTGTAGCCTGATGAATTCTCTTGTCCTGACATCATCACCAGCGCCTGAATCTCTGTTGTGGTGCTGCAGGACCTGAGATAATCGGCCAATTCCAGGCTTAGCAGTAGTAGCCAAAAGGTTGGTATCAGCTGAAAAGTTGGCTGTAGCTGGGGCATCACCAGCATAGCTGAGAGAGAGAGATGTTCTGCCGTGTTCTGGGTCGTCAACCTCTTGCGAGGTCTCGGCAATGATGCCGACCTCCTTGTGCTACTAGTTCTTCTCTTCTTAGATCACAACCGATGTGAAGATGTGGAGGAAGAGTAGGTAGTCAACACACAGACCACCAAGCCGGCCTTGGTGAAGTCCTTGTACTTCTCGGAGGGCACCATGCAACCTTCTGGACTCAATCATCCAGCAACACTAGTACTCTGGGAGATGCATAGATCATTCAGAAAATGCTCTGCCCAGGTCTACAACATTCCTAACCTTGTCCTTGACAGATATTTTAACCCTGATCATAATCGGTGATGGCATTTTCTGACGTTTAAATAATTTAAATAATTAAATAAATAAGTCGGTAATAGCTAACTGTCACAAGAAAGAGGTGATGCAGTGTTTAACTGTGAGGGAAGCATGGCCAGACTCCATTCATGAAGGATGTCATCATCATCAATTGAAACAATGAATCATAAATTGTGATGATAGTGCACATTAACGCCACAAGAGGGAGCTTTACATGACTCTTCATGGTATGAAGAATTTTTTTGCTTACATAACCATACACATGTTTTTATTATCTTGGGAAATAACTCCAATTGTCCATTTAAATATGTTAATCATGTAATTAGATGATCTGTGGCACCAGATTCCAGGTCTCATGGGTGATACAATCATTGTTTTATATTATTAAATAATCAAATAATGAGTTCATGTAACATGATCCACTTCACTAAGGAGGCTACAAACCAGACCCATGAACGAGTCTGTCATGATTAATTTAAAGATATTTAGGTGGTCTGTAATAACTGCCTCTCACATCGTGGAACCACAATCCACCGATCTTGGATTACCTAATATCTATTTTCATAATCAAATAACAACATAATCAGAGGATATAATGGTCTGCCATCCTCAACACAAGTGACTCTCACTTGACTCCCACATGATTTTGTGAAACGTCCAGGTTCATCCCTTATTTAATCGAAGAGTTGAGTAGTAAATTTTTTAAATGCTTAAATGTCATTGTGTTGCAGGGTTTTTAGAAGATATCACATATTCAATGTTGGACGGCTGCCTCAAAAGAGATGGACTGCAATCCAATATTCGCTAAGTCCACACTGAGAAATGGATTTTCACCTTCCTGAATGAAGTCAACAATGGAAAACTCACCTTTCGATGAATAATTGTGAGTCTTGTTATCTTTTGTTCCATAGTTTTGCTTCTCAGGAGAGAGACCATCCATAAACATAAGCCTTGGAACTGTTTCTCTACAGACTATGTTCTCCGATAATTAGGTAATCTTTAATTTGCTAGCAAGTAAAGGCGGTAGGCAAACTTCCATGGATTTGGCTATGACTTGGTTAGCGAATCAAATGCTGTCATGAAAAGTTTTAGGAGACAGTTATCTTGGGAGACTGTCATGTCCCATGATAACACTTTCTCGAAGCTGCTCTCTGGTCCTCGGCCCATGATACCAGGATACAGAATGCAAGCAGGGTTGCCAGGCAACATTTATGATCCAACATTCTGTCACATTCTAGTGCCCCTCACACATGCTAAAAATAGCATACCCACCAATGAACTAACCTTACAGCCTCACTGATTTTTTCACAAAAAAAAAAAAAAAAAAAAAAAAAGCAGGGTTCTTTCTTTTGACTTCTAAATATTTACCAGTCTCTCAATCTATAACAAGCCTAGAGTGACAAAAGCATGAAATGGAAAGCATCATTATGCCATTCAAGTCCATTGACGAGGATTTTAAACCTGTTTTCTATGCTTCAATTTTCTAATTTCTACAATGGAAACAATACAAGGAACCGCCTCTACCATAATCCTTTTCTCTTTATTGAAAATAAACTCCTCTTCATTCTCTTTTCTTTACAGGAGCTTGATCCCATGGTTTCTCAGAGTAGTTTAAATTTGCATTTGGCTGATGACTAAGGATTTTCAGCACTGTCTTATGTTTCTTTCAGTCATTTTGGATTCCTCAATTCATAGTTCTCTACTAAGTCCTATGCCCTGCTTTCTAACATGGTTACTTAGAGTTATTTATTGTTGGTGGTGTGTCCATAATGACAGATTATCATAATTAAATGAATATGTGATATCTTCTAAAAACCCTGCATACACAATGTCAGTTCAGCATTTAAACATTTTACTACTCAACTCTGCGATTAAATAAATGATTAACCTGGGAGTTTCCCACAATCATGAGGGAGTCAACTGAGAGACAATTATGTCGAGTATGACATTACATCCTCTGATTATATTGTTATTTGATTATTAAAATAGGACATTAGATAACCCATGATCAGTGGATTGTGGTTCCATGATGTGGCAGGCAATTATTTCAGACCAACTGATTAATGATGTAGTTAAACTAACTAACAATTATGTAGTTAAAGTCTTTAATCATGACAGCATCGTACATGGGTCTGGTTTGGAGCCTCCTTAGGGAAGTGGATGATGTTACATGAACTCATTATTTGATTATATAATAATAGAAAACAATGATTATATCACCCATGAGACCTGGAATTTGGTGCCATAGATCATCTAATTACATGATTGACGTATTTGAATGGACCTTTCCTGTTAATACCCAAGATAATGTAAATATATGTATAGTAATGGAAACCCAAAATCCTCCATTCCTTCCTGGAATTATGATTTATTTAAATTGATAATTAGTTGGTGTTTTATATTAACAGTGATGAGGTGGCACCAAAGTCCTAAAACTATCGCTGATGTAATGATCTATTTACATAGCGAAATGATGAAGTAATGACATGATGTAACATCATCAACTCCCAGAATCTGACTCCAAAAGGGACTTATGGTCCATCACATTACCTGTATTTTAAATACGTTAATTAAATGATGAATTGTTATTTAATTTCCTAGTTTAACAGTTAAATAAGTAAGTATAGTATTAGATGATGTGATGGCCTGGCACGATGGTCTCCCATAAGGAGGCTCAAAATTCCAGTGACCACTGAATCCATAATGACAGATTTTCATAATTAATTGAATAAAGATTAAACAAGTGGATGGTGTTTTATACGTGAAGCCTCAAAGATTGTTCAATACTGAAGAATCATTCAGTTCTTAATCATAGATTTGAACAATAAAATGAAGGAATGAAGAGATAATTTCCCATGATTCACCCCTAGAGAGATAATGAAACGATATCAACATTTATTTAAATAAATAAATAAATAAATAATGAAATCAAAGAGACACTTTAACACCAACAAGGTGGATCCAGACTCCACTTTTCCTGGAGTAGAAAAAGACAGATTTGAATATTGAAATAATCAGATAGTTAGATCGTCTGTCACACTTGAGTCACACAAGGTGGCACCAAACTTCAGGGTTCACAGATTATATAATGAAACAATTTAATAATTACATACTTACAAATGTAAGTCATTGGCCTTTTCTGTATCATCAATTCATGGACAGACTTGCCAGATAAGAAAAACTATGCTGTCATCACGGATTTTTAAAATTCTAAAGATTCATTCTCAGATAATCATACTGTCTAGCCTGATGAATTCTCTTGTCTGACATCATCACCAGCGCCTGAATCTCTGTTGTGGTGCTGCAGGACCTGAGATAATCGGCCTATTCCAGGCTTAGCAGTAGTAGCCAAAAGGTTGGTATCAGCTGAAAAGTTGGCTGTAGCTGGGGCATCACCAGCATAGCTGAGAGAGAGAGATGTTCTTCCGTGTTCTGGGTCGTCAACCTCTTGCGAGGTCTCGGCAATGATGCCGACCTCCTTGTGCTACTAGTTCTTCTCTTCTTAGATCACAACCGATGTGAAGATGTGGAGGAAGAGTAGGTAGTCAACACACAGACCACCAAGCCGGCCTTGGTGAAGTCCTTGTACTTCTCGGAGGGCACCATGCAACCTTCTGGACTCAATCATCCAGCATCACTAGTACTCTGGGAGATGCATAGCTCATTCAGAAAATGCTCTGCCCAGGTCTACAACTTTCCTAACCTTGTCCTTGACAGATATTTTAACCCTGATCATAATCGGTGATGGCATTTTCTGTCGTTTAAATAATTTAAATAATTAAATAGATAAGTCGGTAATAGCTAACTGTCACAAGAAAGAGGTGATGCAGTGTTTAACTGTGAGGGAAGCATGGCCAGACTCCATTCATGAAGGATGTCATCATCATCAATTGAAACAATGAATCATAAATTGTGATGATAGTGCACATTAACGCCACAAGAGGGAGCTTTACATGACTCTTCATGGTATGAAGAATTTTTTTGTTTACATAACCATACACATGTTTGTATTATCTTGGGAAATAACACCAATTGTCCATTTAAATATGTTAATCATGTAATTAGATGATCTGTGGCACCAGATTCCAGGTCTCATGGGTGATACAATCATTGTTTTATATTATTAAATAATCAAATAATGAGTTCATGTAACATGATCCACTTCACTAAGGAGGCTACAAACCAGACCCATGAACGAGTCTGTCATGATTAATTTAAAGATATTTAGGTGGTCTGTAATAACTGCCTCTCACATCGTGGAACCACAATCCACCGATCTTGGATTACCTAATATCTATTTTCATAATCAAATAACAACATAATCAGAGGATATAATGGTCTGCCATCCTCAACACAAGTGACTCTCACTTGACTCCCACATGATTTTGTGAAACGTCCAGGTTCATCCCTTATTTAATCGAAGAGTTGACTAGTAAATTTTTTAAATGCTTAAATGTCATTGTGTTGCAGGGTTTTTAGAAGATATCACATATTCAATGTTGGACGGCTGCCTCAAAAGAGATGGACTGCAATCCAATATTCGCTAAGTCCACACTGAGAAATGGATTTTCACCTTCCTGAATGAAGTCAACAATGGAAAACTCACCTTTCGATGAATAATTGTGAGTCTTGTTATCTTTTGTTCCATAGTTTTGCTTCTCAGGAGAGAGACCATCCATAAACATAAGCCTTGGAACTGTTTCTCCACAGACTATGTTCTCCGATAATTAGGTAATCTTGAATTTGCTAGCAAGTAAAGGCGGAAGGCAAACTTCCATGGATTTGGCTATGACTTGGTTAGCGAATCAAATGCTGTCATGAAAAGTTTTAGGAGACAGTTATCTTGGGAGACTGTCATGTCCCATGATAACACTTTCTCGAAGCTGCTCTCTGGTCCTCGGCCCATGATACCAGGATACAGAATGCAAGCAGGGTTGCCAGGCAACATTTATGATCCAACATTCTGTCACATTCTAGTGCCCCTCACACATGCTAAAAATAGCATACCCACCAATGAACTAACCTTACAGCCTCACTGATTTTTTCACAAAAAAAAAAAAAAAAAAAAAAAAAAAAAAAAGCAGGGTTCTTTCTTTTGACTTCTAAATATTTACCAGTCTCTCAATCTACAACAAGCCTAGAGTGACAAAAGCATGAAAAGGAAAGCATCATTATGCCATTCAAGTCCATTGATGAGGATTTTAAACCTGTTTTCTATGCTTCAATTTTCTAATTTCTACAATGGAAACAATACAAGGAACCGCCTCTACCATAATCCTTTTCTCTTTATTGAAAATAAAATAAACTCCTCTTCATTCTCTTTTCTTTACAGGAGCTTGATCCCATGGTTTTTCAGAGTAGTTTAGATTTGCATTTGGCTGATGACTAAGGATTTTCAGCACTGTCTTATGTTTCTTTCAGTCATTTTGGATTCCTCAATTCATAGTTCTCTACTAAGTCCTATGCCCCGCTTTCTAACATGGATACTTAGAGTTATTTATTGTTGGTGGTGTGTCCATAATGACAGATTATCATAATTAAATGAATATGTGATATCTTCTAAAAACCCTGCATACACAATGTCAGTTCAGCATTTAAACATTTTACTACTCAACTCTGCGATTAAATAAATGATTAACCTGGGAGTTTCCCACAATCATGTGGGAGTCAACTGAGAGACAATTATGTCGAGTATGACATTACATCCTCTGATTATATTGTTATTTGATTATTAAAATAGGACATTAGATAACCCATGATCAGTGGATTGTGGTTCCATGATGTGGCAGGCAATTATTTCAGACCAACTGATTAATGATGTAGTTAAACTAACTAACAATTATGTAGTTAAAGTCTTTAATCATGACAGCATCGTACATGGGTCTGGTTTGGAGCCTCCTTAGGGAAGTGGATGATGTTACATGAACTCATTATTTGATTATATAATAATAGAAAACAATGATTATATCACCCATGAGACCTGGAATTTGGTGCCATAGATCATCTAATTACATGATTGACGTATTTGAATGGACCTTTCCTGTTAATACCCAAGATAATGTAAATATATGTATAGTAATGGAAACCCAAAATCCTCCATTCCTTCCTGGAATAATGATTTATTTAAATTGATAATTAGTTGGTGTTTTATATTAACAGTGATGAGGTGGCACCAAAGTCCTAAAACTATCGCTGATGTAATGATCTATTTACATAGCGAAATGATGAAGTAATGACATGATGTAACATCATCAACTCCCAGAATCTGACTCCAAAAGGGACTTATGGTCCATCACATTACCTGTATTTTAAATACGTTAATTAAATGATGAATTGTTATTTAATTTCCTTGTTTAACAGTTAAATAAGTAAGTATAGTATTAGATGATGTGATGGCCTGGCACGATGGTCTCCCATAAGGAGGCTCAAAATTCCAGTGACCACTGAATCCATAATGACAGATTTTCATAATTAATTGAATAAAGATTAAACAAGTGGATGGTGTTTTATACGTGAAGCCTCAAAGATTGTTCAATACTGAAGAATCATTCAGTTCTTAATCATAGATTTGAACAATAAAATGAAGGAATGAAGAGATAATTTCCCATGATTCACCCCTAGAGAGATAATGAAATGATATCAACATTTATTTAAATAAATAAATAAATAATGAAATCAAAGAGACACTTTAACACCAACAAGGTGGATCCAGACTCCACTTTTCCTGGAGTAGAAAAAGACAGATTTGAATATTGAAATAATCAGATAGTTAGATCGTCTGTCACACTTGAGTCACACAAGGTGGCACCAAACTTCAGGGTTCACAGATTATATAATGAAACAATTTAATAATTACATACTTACAAATGTAAGTCATTGGCCTTTTCTGTATCATCAATTCATGGACAGACTTGCCAGATAAGAAAAACTATGCTGTCATCACGGATTTTTAAAATTCTAAAGATTCATTCTCAGATAATCATACTGTCTAGCCTGATGAATTCTCTTGTCTGACATCATCACCAGCGCCTGAATCTCTGTTGTGGTGCTGCAGGACCTGAGATAATCGGCCAATTCCAGGCTTAGCAGTAGTAGCCAAAAGGTTGGTATCAGCTGAAAAGTTGGCTGTAGCTGGGGCATCACCAGCATAGCTGAGAGAGAGAGATGTTCTTCCGTGTTCTGGGTCGTCAACCTCTTGCGAGGTCTCGGCAATGATGCCGACCTCCTTGTGCTACTAGTTCTTCTCTTCTTAGATCACAACCGATGTGAAGATGTGGAGGAAGAGTAGGTAGTCAACACACAGACCACCAAGCCGGCCTTGGTGAAGTCCTTGTACTTCTCGGAGGGCACCATGCAACCTTCTGGACTCAATCATCCAGCATCACTAGTACTCTGGGAGATGCATAGCTCATTCAGAAAATGCTCTGCCCAGGTCTACAACTTTCCTAACCTTGTCCTTGACAGATATTTTAACCCTGATCATAATCGGCGATGGCATTTTCTGTCGTTTAAATAATTTAAATAATTATATAAATAAGTCGGTAATAGCTAACTGTCACAAGAAAGAGGTGATGCAGTGTTTAACTGTGAGGGAAGCATGGCCAGACTCCATTCATGAAGGATGTCATCATCATCAATTGAAACAATGAATCATAAATTGTCATGATAGTGCACATTAACGCCACAAGAGGGAGCTTTACATGACTCTTCATGGTATGAAGAATTTTTTTGTTTACATAACCATACACATATTTGTATTATCTTGGGAAATAACACCAATTGTCCATTTAAATATGTTAATCATGTAATTAGATGATCTGTGGCACCAGATTCCAGGTCTCATGGGTGATACAATCATTGTTTTATATTACTAAATAATCAAATAATATGTTCATGTAACATGATCCACTTCACTAAGGAGGCTACAAACCAGACCCATGAACGAGTCTGTCATGATTAATTTAAAGATATTTAGGTGGTCTGTAATAACTGCCTCTCACATCGTGGAACCACAAACCACCGATCTTGGATTAACTAATGTCTATTTTCATAATCAAATAACAACATAATCAGAGGATATAATGGTCTGCCATCCTCAACACAAGTGACTCTCACTTGACTCCCACGTGATTTTGTGAAACGTCCAGGTTCATCCCTTATTTAATCGAAGAGTTGAGTAATAAATTTTTTAAATGCTTAAATGTCATTGTGTTGCAGGGTTTTTAGAAGATATCACATATTCAATGTTGGACGGCTGCCTCAAAAGAGATGGACTGCAATCCAATATTCGCTAAGTCCACACTGAGAAATGGATTTTCACCTTCCTGAATGAAGTCAACAATGGAAAACTCACCATTCGATGAATAATTGTGAGTCTTGTTATCTTTTGTTCCATAGTTTTGCTTCTCAGGAGAGAGACCATCCATAAACATAAGCCTTGGAACTGTTTCTCCACAGACTGTGTTCTCCGATAATTAGGTAATCTTGAATTTGGTAACCAGTAAAGGCTGTAGGCAAACTTCCATGGATTTGGCTATGACTTGGTTAGTGAATCAAATGCTGTTATGAAAAGTTTTAGGAGACAGTTATCTTGGGAGACTGTAATGTCCCATGATAACACTTTCTCGAAGCTGCTCTCTGGTCCTCAGCCCATGATACCAGGATACAGAATGCAAGCAGGGTTGCCAGGCAACATTTATGATCCAACATTCTGTCACATTCTAGTGTCCCTCACACATGCTAAAAATAGCATACCCACCAATGAACTAACCTTACAGCCTCACTGATTTTTTCACACACACAAAAAAAAAGCAGGGCTCTTTCTTTTGACTTCTAAATATTTACCAGTCTCTCAATCTACAACATGCCTAGAGTGACAAAAGCATGAAAATGAAAGCATCATGCCATTCAAGTCCATTGATGAGGATTTTAAACCTGTTTTCTATGCTTCAATTTTCTAATTTCTACAATGGAAACAATACAAGGAACCGCCTCTACCATAATCCTTTTCTCTATTGAAAATAAAATAAACTCCTCTTCATTCTGTTTTCTTTACAGGAGCTTGATCCCATGGTTTCTCAGAGTAGTTTAGAATTGCATTTGGCTGATGACTAAGGATTTTCAGCACTGTCTTATGTTTCTTTCAGTCATTTTGGATTCCTCAATTCATAGTTCTCTACTAAGTCCTATGTCCCGCTTTCTAACATGGTTACTTAGAGTTATTTATTGTTGGTGGTGTGTCCATAATGACAGATTATCATAATTAAATGAATATGTGATATCTTCTAAAAACCCTGCATACACAATGTCAGTTCAGCATTTAAACATTTTACTACTCAACTCTGCGATTAAATAAGTGATTAACCTGGGAGTTTCCCACAATCATGTGGGAGTCAACTGAGAGACAATTATGTCGAGTATGACATTACATCCTCTGATTATATTGTTATTTGATTATTAAAATAGGACATTAGATAACCCATGATCAGTGGATTGTGGTTCCTTGATGTGGCAGGCAATTATTTCAGACCAACTAATTAATGATGTAGTTAAACTAACTAACAATTATGTAGTTAAAGTCTTTAATCACGACAGTATCGTTCATGGGTGGGTCTGGTTTGGAGCCTCCTTAGGGAAGTGGATGATGTTACATGAACTCATTATTTGATTATATAATAATAGAAAACAATGATTATATCACCCATGAGACCTGGAATTTGGTGCCACAGATCATCTAATTACATGATTGACGTATTTGAATGGACCTTTCCTGTTAATACCCAAGATAATGTAAATATATGTATAGTTATGTAAACCCAAAATCCTCCATTCCTTCCTGGAATAATGATTTATTTAAATTGATAATTAGTTGGTGTTTTATATTAACAGTGATGAGGTGGCACCAAAGTCCTAAAACTATCGCTGATGTAATGATCTATTTACATAGCTAAATGATGAAGTAATGAGATGGTTGTAACATCATCATCTCCCAGAATCTGACTCCAAAAGGGACTTATGGTCCATCACATTACCTGGATTTTAAATATGTTAATTAAATGATGAATTGTTATTTAATTTCCTAGTTTAACAGTTAAATAAGTAAGTATAGTATTAGATGATGTGATGGCCTGGCACGATGGTCTCCCATAAGGAGGCTCAAAATTCCAGTGACCACTGAATCCATAATGACAGATTTTCATAATTAATTGAATAAAGATTAAACAAGTGGATGGTGTTTTATACGTGAAGCCTCAAAGATTGTTCAATACTGAAGAATCATTCAGTTCTTAATCATAGATTTGAACAATAAAATGAAGGAATGAAGAGATAATTTCCCATGATTCACCCCTAGAGAGATAATGAAATGATATCAACATTTATTTAAATAAATAAATAAATAATGAAATCAAAGAGACACTTTAACACCAACAAGGTGGATCCAGACTCCACTTTTCCTGGAGTAGAAAAAGACAGATTTGAATATTGAAATAATCAGATAGTTAGATCGTCTGTCACACTTGAGTCACACAAGGTGGCACCAAACTTCAGGGTTCACAGATTATATAATGAAACAATTTAATAATTACATACTTACAAATGTAAGTCATTGGCCTTTTCTGTATCATCAATTCATGGACAGACTTGCCAGATAAGAAAAACTATGCTGTCATCACGGATTTTTAAAATTCTAAAGATTCATTCTCAGATAATCATACTGTCTAGCCTGATGAATTCTCTTGTCTGACATCATCACCAGCGCCTGAATCTCTGTTGTGGTGCTGCAGGACCTGAGATAATCGGCCAATTCCAGGCTTAGCAGTAGTAGCCAAAAGGTTGGTATCAGCTGAAAAGTTGGCTGTAGCTGGGGCATCACCAGCATAGCTGAGAGAGAGAGATGTTCTTCCGTGTTCTGGGTCGTCAACCTCTTGCGAGGTCTCGGCAATGATGCCGACCTCCTTGTGCTACTAGTTCTTCTCTTCTTAGATCACAACCGATGTGAAGATGTGGAGGAAGAGTAGGTAGTCAACACACAGACCACCAAGCCGGCCTTGGTGAAGTCCTTGTACTTCTCGGAGGGCACCATGCAACCTTCTGGACTCAATCATCCAGCATCACTAGTACTCTGGGAGATGCATAGCTCATTCAGAAAATGCTCTGCCCAGGTCTACAACTTTCCTAACCTTGTCCTTGACAGATATTTTAACCCTGATCATAATCGGCGATGGCATTTTCTGTCGTTTAAATAATTTAAATAATTATATAAATAAGTCGGTAATAGCTAACTGTCACAAGAAAGAGGTGATGCAGTGTTTAACTGTGAGGGAAGCATGGCCAGACTCCATTCATGAAGGATGTCATCATCATCAATTGAAACAATGAATCATAAATTGTCATGATAGTGCACATTAACGCCACAAGAGGGAGCTTTACATGACTCTTCATGGTATGAAGAATTTTTTTGTTTACATAACCATACACATATTTGTATTATCTTGGGAAATAACACCAATTGTCCATTTAAATATGTTAATCATGTAATTAGATGATCTGTGGCACCAGATTCCAGGTCTCATGGGTGATACAATCATTGTTTTATATTACTAAATAATCAAATAATGAGTTCATGTAACATGATCCACTTCACTAAGGAGGCTACAAACCAGACCCATGAACGAGTCTGTCATGATTAATTTAAAGATATTTAGGTGGTCTGTAATAACTGCCTCTCACATCGTGGAACCACAAACCACCGATCTTGGATTAACTAATGTCTATTTTCATAATCAAATAACAACATAATCAGAGGATATAATGGTCTGCCATCCTCAACACAAGTGACTCTCACTTGACTCCCACGTGATTTTGTGAAACGTCCAGGTTCATCCCTTATTTAATCGAAGAGTTGAGTAATAAATTTTTTAAATGCTTAAATGTCATTGTGTTGCAGGGTTTTTAGAAGATATCACATATTCAATGTTGGACGGCTGCCTCAAAAGAGATGGACTGCAATCCAATATTCGCTAAGTCCACACTGAGAAATGGATTTTCACCTTCCTGAATGAAGTCAACAATGGAAAACTCACCATTCGATGAATAATTGTGAGTCTTGTTATCTTTTGTTCCATAGTTTTGCTTCTCAGGAGAGAGACCATCCATAAACATAAGCCTTGGAACTGTTTCTCCACAGACTGTGTTCTCCGATAATTAGGTAATCTTGAATTTGGTAACCAGTAAAGGCTGTAGGCAAACTTCCATGGATTTGGCTATGACTTGGTTAGTGAATCAAATGCTGTTATGAAAAGTTTTAGGAGACAGTTATCTTGGGAGACTGTAATGTCCCATGATAACACTTTCTCGAAGCTGCTCTCTGGTCCTCAGCCCATGATACCAGGATACAGAATGCAAGCAGGGTTGCCAGGCAACATTTATGATCCAACATTCTGTCACATTCTAGTGTCCCTCACACATGCTAAAAATAGCATACCCACCAATGAACTAACCTTACAGCCTCACTGATTTTTTCACACACACAAAAAAAAAGCAGGGCTCTTTCTTTTGACTTCTAAATATTTACCAGTCTCTCAATCTACAACATGCCTAGAGTGACAAAAGCATGAAAATGAAAGCATCATGCCATTCAAGTCCATTGATGAGGATTTTAAACCTGTTTTCTATGCTTCAATTTTCTAATTTCTACAATGGAAACAATACAAGGAACCGCCTCTACCATAATCCTTTTCTCTATTGAAAATAAAATAAACTCCTCTTCATTCTGTTTTCTTTACAGGAGCTTGATCCCATGGTTTCTCAGAGTAGTTTAGAATTGCATTTGGCTGATGACTAAGGATTTTCAGCACTGTCTTATGTTTCTTTCAGTCATTTTGGATTCCTCAATTCATAGTTCTCTACTAAGTCCTATGTCCCGCTTTCTAACATGGTTACTTAGAGTTATTTATTGTTGGTGGTGTGTCCATAATGACAGATTATCATAATTAAATGAATATGTGATATCTTCTAAAAACCCTGCATACACAATGTCAGTTCAGCATTTAAACATTTTACTACTCAACTCTGCGATTAAATAAGTGATTAACCTGGGAGTTTCCCACAATCATGTGGGAGTCAACTGAGAGACAATTATGTGCGAGTATGACATTACATCCTCTGATTATATTGTTATTTGATTATTAAAATAGGACATTAGATAACCCATGATCAGTGGATTGTGGTTCCTTGATGTGGCAGGCAATTATTTCAGACCAACTAATTAATGATGTAGTTAAACTAACTAACAATTATGTAGTTAAAGTCTTTAATCACGACAGTATCGTTCATGGGTGGGTCTGGTTTGGAGCCTCCTTAGGGAAGTGGATGATGTTACATGAACTCATTATTTGATTATATAATAATAGAAAACAATGATTATATCACCCATGAGACCTGGAATTTGGTGCCACAGATCATCTAATTACATGATTGACGTATTTGAATGGACCTTTCCTGTTAATACCCAAGATAATGTAAATATATGTATAGTTATGTAAACCCAAAATCCTCCATTCCTTCCTGGAATAATGATTTATTTAAATTGATAATTAGTTGGTGTTTTATATTAACAGTGATGAGGTGGCACCAAAGTCCTAAAACTATCGCTGATGTAATGATCTATTTACATAGCTAAATGATGAAGTAATGAGATGGTTGTAACATCATCATCTCCCAGAATCTGACTCCAAAAGGGACTTATGGTCCATCACATTACCTGGATTTTAAATATGTTAATTAAATGATGAATTGTTATTTAATTTCCTAGTTTAACAGTTAAATAAGTAAGTATAGTATTAGATGATGTGATGGCCTGGCACGATGGTCTCCCATAAGGAGGCTCAAAATTCCAGTGACCACTGAATCCATAATGACAGATTTTCATAATTAATTGAATAAAGATTAAACAAGTGGATGGTGTTTTATACGTGAAGCCTCAAAGATTGTTCAATACTGAAGAATCATTCAGTTCTTAATCATAGATTTGAACAATAAAATGAAGGAATGAAGAGATAATTTCCCATGATTCACCCCTAGAGAGATAATGAAATGATATCAACATTTATTTAAATAAATAAATAAATAATGAAATCAAAGAGACACTTTAACACCAACAAGGTGGATCCAGACTCCACTTTTCCTGGAGTAGAAAAAGACAGATTTGAATATTGAAATAATCAGATAGTTAGATCGTCTGTCACACTTGAGTCACACAAGGTGGCACCAAACTTCAGGGTTCACAGATTATATAATGAAACAATTTAATAATTACATACTTACAAATGTAAGTCATTGGCCTTTTCTGTATCATCAATTCATGGACAGACTTGCCAGATAAGAAAAACTATGCTGTCATCACGGATTTTTAAAATTCTAAAGATTCATTCTCAGATAATCATACTGTCTAGCCTGATGAATTCTCTTGTCTGACATCATCACCAGCGCCTGAATCTCTGTTGTGGTGCTGCAGGACCTGAGATAATCGGCCAATTCCAGGCTTAGCAGTAGTAGCCAAAAGGTTGGTATCAGCTGAAAAGTTGGCTGTAGCTGGGGCATCACCAGCATAGCTGAGAGAGAGAGATGTTCTTCCGTGTTCTGGGTCGTCAACCTCTTGCGAGGTCTCGGCAATGATGCCGACCTCCTTGTGCTACTAGTTCTTCTCTTCTTAGATCACAACCGATGTGAAGATGTGGAGGAAGAGTAGGTAGTCAACACACAGACCACCAAGCCGGCCTTGGTGAAGTCCTTGTACTTCTCGGAGGGCACCATGCAACCTTCTGGACTCAATCATCCAGCATCACTAGTACTCTGGGAGATGCATAGCTCATTCAGAAAATGCTCTGCCCAGGTCTACAACTTTCCTAACCTTGTCCTTGACAGATATTTTAACCCTGATCATAATCGGCGATGGCATTTTCTGTCGTTTAAATAATTTAAATAATTATATAAATAAGTCGGTAATAGCTAACTGTCACAAGAAAGAGGTGATGCAGTGTTTAACTGTGAGGGAAGCATGGCCAGACTCCATTCATGAAGGATGTCATCATCATCAATTGAAACAATGAATCATAAATTGTCATGATAGTGCACATTAACGCCACAAGAGGGAGCTTTACATGACTCTTCATGGTATGAAGAATTTTTTTGTTTACATAACCATACACATATTTGTATTATCTTGGGAAATAACACCAATTGTCCATTTAAATATGTTAATCATGTAATTAGATGATCTGTGGCACCAGATTCCAGGTCTCATGGGTGATACAATCATTGTTTTATATTACTAAATAATCAAATAATGAGTTCATGTAACATGATCCACTTCACTAAGGAGGCTACAAACCAGACCCATGAACGAGTCTGTCATGATTAATTTAAAGATATTTAGGTGGTCTGTAATAACTGCCTCTCACATCGTGGAACCACAAACCACCGATCTTGGATTAACTAATGTCTATTTTCATAATCAAATAACAACATAATCAGAGGATATAATGGTCTGCCATCCTCAACACAAGTGACTCTCACTTGACTCCCACGTGATTTTGTGAAACGTCCAGGTTCATCCCTTATTTAATCGAAGAGTTGAGTAATAAATTTTTTAAATGCTTAAATGTCATTGTGTTGCAGGGTTTTTAGAAGATATCACATATTCAATGTTGGACGGCTGCCTCAAAAGAGATGGACTGCAATCCAATATTCGCTAAGTCCACACTGAGAAATGGATTTTCACCTTCCTGAATGAAGTCAACAATGGAAAACTCACCATTCGATGAATAATTGTGAGTCTTGTTATCTTTTGTTCCATAGTTTTGCTTCTCAGGAGAGAGACCATCCATAAACATAAGCCTTGGAACTGTTTCTCCACAGACTGTGTTCTCCGATAATTAGGTAATCTTGAATTTGGTAACCAGTAAAGGCTGTAGGCAAACTTCCATGGATTTGGCTATGACTTGGTTAGTGAATCAAATGCTGTTATGAAAAGTTTTAGGAGACAGTTATCTTGGGAGACTGTAATGTCCCATGATAACACTTTCTCGAAGCTGCTCTCTGGTCCTCAGCCCATGATACCAGGATACAGAATGCAAGCAGGGTTGCCAGGCAACATTTATGATCCAACATTCTGTCACATTCTAGTGTCCCTCACACATGCTAAAAATAGCATACCCACCAATGAACTAACCTTACAGCCTCACTGATTTTTTCACACACAAAAAAAAAAGCAGGGCTCTTTCTTTTGACTTCTAAATATTTACCAGTCTCTCAATCTACAACATGCCTAGAGTGACAAAAGCATGAAAATGAAAGCATCATGCCATTCAAGTCCATTGATGAGGATTTTAAACCTGTTTTCTATGCTTCAATTTTCTAATTTCTACAATGGAAACAATACAAGGAACCGCCTCTACCATAATCCTTTTCTCTATTGAAAATAAAATAAACTCCTCTTCATTCTGTTTTCTTTACAGGAGCTTGATCCCATGGTTTCTCAGAGTAGTTTAGAATTGCATTTGGCTGATGACTAAGGATTTTCAGAACTGTCTTATGTTTCTTTCAGTCATTTTGGATTCCTCAATTCATAGTTCTCTACTAAGTCCTATGTCCCGCTTTCTAACATGGTTACTTAGAGTTATTTATTGTTGGTGGTGTGTCCATAATGACAGATTATCATAATTAAATGAATATGTGATATCTTCTAAAAACCCTGCATACACAATGTCAGTTCAGCATTTAAACATTTTACTACTCAACTCTGCGATTAAATAAGTGATTAACCTGGGAGTTTCCCACAATCATGTGGGAGTCAACTGAGAGACAATTATGTCGAGTATGACATTACATCCTCTGATTATATTGTTATTTGATTATTAAAATAGGACATTAGATAACCCATGATCAGTGGATTGTGGTTCCTTGATGTGGCAGGCAATTATTTCAGACCAACTAATTAATGATGTAGTTAAACTAACTAACAATTATGTAGTTAAAGTCTTTAATCACGACAGTATCGTTCATGGGTGGGTCTGGTTTGGAGCCTCCTTAGGGAAGTGGATGATGTTACATGAACTCATTATTTGATTATATAATAATAGAAAACAATGATTATATCACCCATGAGACCTGGAATTTGGTGCCACAGATCATCTAATTACATGATTGACGTATTTGAATGGACCTTTCCTGTTAATACCCAAGATAATGTAAATATATGTATAGTTATGTAAACCCAAAATCCTCCATTCCTTCCTGGAATAATGATTTATTTAAATTGATAATTAGTTGGTGTTTTATATTAACAGTGATGAGGTGGCACCAAAGTCCTAAAACTATCGCTGATGTAATGATCTATTTACATAGCTAAATGATGAAGTAATGAGATGGTTGTAACATCATCATCTCCCAGAATCTGACTCCAAAAGGGACTTATGGTCCATCACATTACCTGGATTTTAAATACGTTAATTAAATGATGAATTGTTATTTAATTTCCTAGTTTAACAGTTAAATAAGTAAGTATAGTATTAGATGATGTGATGGCCTGGCACGATGGTCTCCCATAAGGAGGCTCAAAATTCCAGTGACCACTGAATCCATAATGACAGATTTTCATAATTAATTGAATAAAGATTAAACAAGTGGATGGTGTTTTATACGTGAAGCCTCAAAGATTGTTCAATACTGAAGAATCATTCAGTTCTTAATCATAGATTTGAACAATAAAATGAAGGAATGAAGAGATAATTTCCCATGATTCACCCCTAGAGAGATAATGAAATGATATCAACATTTATTTAAATAAATAAATAAATAATGAAATCAAAGAGACACTTTAACACCAACAAGGTGGATCCAGACTCCACTTTTCCTGGAGTAGAAAAAGACAGATTTGAATATTGAAATAATCAGATAGTTAGATCGTCTGTCACACTTGAGTCACACAAGGTGGCACCAAACTTCAGGGTTCACAGATTATATAATGAAACAATTTAATAATTACATACTTACAAATGTAAGTCATTGGCCTTTTCTGTATCATCAATTCATGGACAGACTTGCCAGATAAGAAAAACTATGCTGTCATCACGGATTTTTAAAATTCTAAAGATTCATTCTCAGATAATCATACTGTCTAGCCTGATGAATTCTCTTGTCTGACATCATCACCAGCGCCTGAATCTCTGTTGTGGTGCTGCAGGACCTGAGATAATCGGCCAATTCCAGGCTTAGCAGTAGTAGCCAAAAGGTTGGTATCAGCTGAAAAGTTGGCTGTAGCTGGGGCATCACCAGCATAGCTGAGAGAGAGAGATGTTCTTCCGTGTTCTGGGTCGTCAACCTCTTGCGAGGTCTCGGCAATGATGCCGACCTCCTTGTGCTACTAGTTCTTCTCTTCTTAGATCACAACCGATGTGAAGATGTGGAGGAAGAGTAGGTAGTCAACACACAGACCACCAAGCCGGCCTTGGTGAAGTCCTTGTACTTCTCGGAGGGCACCATGCAACCTTCTGGACTCAATCATCCAGCATCACTAGTACTCTGGGAGATGCATAGCTCATTCAGAAAATGCTCTGCCCAGGTCTACAACTTTCCTAACCTTGTCCTTGACAGATATTTTAACCCTGATCATAATCGGCGATGGCATTTTCTGTCGTTTAAATAATTTAAATAATTATATAAATAAGTCGGTAATAGCTAACTGTCACAAGAAAGAGGTGATGCAGTGTTTAACTGTGAGGGAAGCATGGCCAGACTCCATTCATGAAGGATGTCATCATCATCAATTGAAACAATGAATCATAAATTGTCATGATAGTGCACATTAACGCCACAAGAGGGAGCTTTACATGACTCTTCATGGTATGAAGAATTTTTTTGTTTACATAACCATACACATATTTGTATTATCTTGGGAAATAACACCAATTGTCCATTTAAATATGTTAATCATGTAATTAGATGATCTGTGGCACCAGATTCCAGGTCTCATGGGTGATACAATCATTGTTTTATATTACTAAATAATCAAATAATGAGTTCATGTAACATGATCCACTTCACTAAGGAGGCTACAAACCAGACCCATGAACGAGTCTGTCATGATTAATTTAAAGATATTTAGGTGGTCTGTAATAACTGCCTCTCACATCGTGGAACCACAAACCACCGATCTTGGATTAACTAATGTCTATTTTCATAATCAAATAACAACATAATCAGAGGATATAATGGTCTGCCATCCTCAACACAAGTGACTCTCACTTGACTCCCACGTGATTTTGTGAAACGTCCAGGTTCATCCCTTATTTAATCGAAGAGTTGAGTAATAAATTTTTTAAATGCTTAAATGTCATTGTGTTGCAGGGTTTTTAGAAGATATCACATATTCAATGTTGGACGGCTGCCTCAAAAGAGATGGACTGCAATCCAATATTCGCTAAGTCCACACTGAGAAATGGATTTTCACCTTCCTGAATGAAGTCAACAATGGAAAACTCACCATTCGATGAATAATTGTGAGTCTTGTTATCTTTTGTTCCATAGTTTTGCTTCTCAGGAGAGAGACCATCCATAAACATAAGCCTTGGAACTGTTTCTCCACAGACTGTGTTCTCCGATAATTAGGTAATCTTGAATTTGGTAACCAGTAAAGGCTGTAGGCAAACTTCCATGGATTTGGCTATGACTTGGTTAGTGAATCAAATGCTGTTATGAAAAGTTTTAGGAGACAGTTATCTTGGGAGACTGTAATGTCCCATGATAACACTTTCTCGAAGCTGCTCTCTGGTCCTCAGCCCATGATACCAGGATACAGAATGCAAGCAGGGTTGCCAGGCAACATTTATGATCCAACATTCTGTCACATTCTAGTGTCCCTCACACATGCTAAAAATAGCATACCCACCAATGAACTAACCTTACAGCCTCACTGATTTTTTCACACACACAAAAAAAAAAGCAGGGCTCTTTCTTTTGACTTCTAAATATTTACCAGTCTCTCAATCTACAACATGCCTAGAGTGACAAAAGCATGAAAATGAAAGCATCATGCCATTCAAGTCCATTGATGAGGATTTTAAACCTGTTTTCTATGCTTCAATTTTCTAATTTCTACAATGGAAACAATACAAGGAACCGCCTCTACCATAATCCTTTTCTCTATTGAAAATAAAATAAACTCCTCTTCATTCTGTTTTCTTTACAGGAGCTTGATCCCATGGTTTCTCAGAGTAGTTTAGAATTGCATTTGGCTGATGACTAAGGATTTTCAGAACTGTCTTATGTTTCTTTCAGTCATTTTGGATTCCTCAATTCATAGTTCTCTACTAAGTCCTATGTCCCGCTTTCTAACATGGTTACTTAGAGTTATTTATTGTTGGTGGTGTGTCCATAATGACAGATTATCATAATTAAATGAATATGTGATATCTTCTAAAAACCCTGCATACACAATGTCAGTTCAGCATTTAAACATTTTACTACTCAACTCTGCGATTAAATAAGTGATTAACCTGGGAGTTTCCCACAATCATGTGGGAGTCAACTGAGAGACAATTATGTCGAGTATGACATTACATCCTCTGATTATATTGTTATTTGATTATTAAAATAGGACATTAGATAACCCATGATCAGTGGATTGTGGTTCCTTGATGTGGCAGGCAATTATTTCAGACCAACTAATTAATGATGTAGTTAAACTAACTAACAATTATGTAGTTAAAGTCTTTAATCACGACAGTATCGTTCATGGGTGGGTCTGGTTTGGAGCCTCCTTAGGGAAGTGGATGATGTTACATGAACTCATTATTTGATTATATAATAATAGAAAACAATGATTATATCACCCATGAGACCTGGAATTTGGTGCCACAGATCATCTAATTACATGATTGACGTATTTGAATGGACCTTTCCTGTTAATACCCAAGATAATGTAAATATATGTATAGTTATGTAAACCCAAAATCCTCCATTCCTTCCTGGAATAATGATTTATTTAAATTGATAATTAGTTGGTGTTTTATATTAACAGTGATGAGGTGGCACCAAAGTCCTAAAACTATCGCTGATGTAATGATCTATTTACATAGCTAAATGATGAAGTAATGAGATGGTTGTAACATCATCATCTCCCAGAATCTGACTCCAAAAGGGACTTATGGTCCATCACATTACCTGGATTTTAAATACGTTAATTAAATGATGAATTGTTATTTAATTTCCTAGTTTAACAGTTAAATAAGTAAGTATAGTATTAGATGATGTGATGGCCTGGCACGATGGTCTCCCATAAGGAGGCTCAAAATTCCAGTGACCACTGAATCCATAATGACAGATTTTCATAATTAATTGAATAAAGATTAAACAAGTGGATGGTGTTTTATACGTGAAGCCTCAAAGATTGTTCAATACTGAAGAATCATTCAGTTCTTAATCATAGATTTGAACAATAAAATGAAGGAATGAAGAGATAATTTCCCATGATTCACCCCTAGAGAGATAATGAAATGATATCAACATTTATTTAAATAAATAAATAAATAATGAAATCAAAGAGACACTTTAACACCAACAAGGTGGATCCAGACTCCACTTTTCCTGGAGTAGAAAAAGACAGATTTGAATATTGAAATAATCAGATAGTTAGATCGTCTGTCACACTTGAGTCACACAAGGTGGCACCAAACTTCAGGGTTCACAGATTATATAATGAAACAATTTAATAATTACATACTTACAAATGTAAGTCATTGGCCTTTTCTGTATCATCAATTCATGGACAGACTTGCCAGATAAGAAAAACTATGCTGTCATCACGGATTTTTAAAATTCTAAAGATTCATTCTCAGATAATCATACTGTCTAGCCTGATGAATTCTCTTGTCCTGACATCATCACCAGCGCCTGAATCTCTGTTGTGGTGCTGCAGGACCTGAGATATTCGGCCAATTCCAGGCTTAGCAGTAGTAGCCAAAAGGTTGGTATCAGCTGAAAAGTTGGCTGTAGCTGGGGCATCACCAGCATAGCTGAGAGAGAGAGATGTTCTTCCGTGTTCTGGGTCGTCAACCTCTTGCGAGGTCTGGGCAATGATGCCGACCTCCTTGTGCTACTAGTTCTTCTCTTCTTAGATCACAACCGATGTGAAGATGTGGAGGAAGAGTAGGTAGTCAACACACAGACCACCAAGCCGGCCTTGGTGAAGTCCTTGTACTTCTCGGAGGGCACCATGCAACCTTCTGGACTCAATCATCCAGCATCACTAGTACTCTGGGAGATGCATAGATCATTCAGAAAATGCTCTGCCCAGGTCTACAACTTTCCTAACCTTGTCCTTGACAGATATTTTAACCCTGATCATAATCGGTGATGGCATTTTCTGTCGTTTAAATAATTTAAATAATTAAATAAATAAGTCGGTAATAGCTAACTGTCACAAGAAAGAGGTGATGCAGTGTTTAACTGTGAGGGAAGCATGGCCAGACTCCATTCATGAAGGATGTCATCATCATCAATTGAAACAATGAATCATAAATTGTGATGATAGTGCACATTAACGCCACAAGAGGGAGCTTTACATGACTCTTCATGGTATGAAGATTTTTTTGTTTACATAACCATACACATATTTGTATTATCTTGGGAAATAACACCAATTGTCCATTTAAATATGTTAATCATGTAATTAGATGATCTGTGGCACCAGATTCCAGGTCTCATGGGTGATACAATCATTGTTTTATATTATTAAATAATCAAATAATGAGTTCATGTAACATGATCCACTTCACTAAGGAGGCTACAAAACAGACCCATGAACGAGTCTGTCATGATTAATTTAAAGATATTTAGGTGGTCTGTAATAACTGACTCTCACATCGTGGAACCACAATCCACCGATCTTGGATTACCTAATATCTATTTTCATAATCAAATAACAACATAATCAGAGGATATAATGGTCTGCCATCCTCAACACAAGTGACTCTCACTTGACTCCCACATGATTTTGTGAAACGTCCAGGTTCATCCCTTATTTAATCGAAGAGTTGACTAGTAAATTTTTTAAATGCTTAAATGTCATTGTGTTGCAGGGTTTTTAGAAGATATCACATATTCAATGTTGGACGGCTGCCTCAAAAGAGATGGACTGCAATCCAATATTCGCTAAGTCCACACTGAGAAATGGATTTTCACCTTCCTGAATGAAGTCAACAATGGAAAACTCACCTTTCGATGAATAATTGTGAGTCTTGTTATCTTTTGTTCCATAGTTTTGCTTCTCAGGAGAGAGACCATCCATAAACATAAGACTTGGAACTGTTTCTCCACAGACTATGTTCTCAGATAATTAGGTAATCTTGAATTTGGTAACCAGTAAAGGCTGTAGGCAAACTTCCATGGATTTGGCTATGACTTGGGTAGCGAATCAAATGCTGTCATGAAAAGTTTTAGGAGACAGTTATCTTGGGAGACTGTAATGTCCCATGATAACACTTTCTCGAAGCTGCTCTCTGGTCCTCGGCCCATGATACCAGGATACAGAATGCAAGCAGGGTTGCCAGGCAACATTTATGATCCAACATTCTGTCACATTCTAGTGCCCCTCACACATGCTAAAAATAGCATACCCACCAATGAACTAACCTTACAGCCTCACTGATTTTTTCAAACAAAAAAAAAAAAAAAAAGCAGGGCGCTTTCTTTTGACTTCTAAATATATACCAGTCTCTCAATCTACAACATGCCTAGAGTGACAAAAGCATGAAAACGAAAGCATCATTATGCCATTCAAGTCCATTGATGAGGATTTTAAACCTGTTTTCTATGCTTCAATTTTCTAATTTCTACAATGGAAACAATACAAGGAACCGCCTCTACCATAATCCTTTTCTCTTTATTGAAAATAAAATAAACTCCTCTTCATTCTGTTTTCTTTACAGGAGCTTGATCCCATGGTTTCTCAGAGTAGTTTAGATTTGCATTTGGCTGATGACTAAGGATTTTCAGCACTGTCTTATGTTTCTTTCAGTCATTTTGGATTCCTCAATTCATAGTTCTCTACTAAGTCCTATGCCCCGCTTTCTAACATGGTTACTTAGAGTTATTTATTGTTGGTGGTGTGTCCATAATGACAGATTATCATAATTAAATGAATATGTGATATCTTCTAAAAACCCTGCATACACAATGTCAGTTCAGCATTTAAACATTTTACTACTCAACTCTGCGATTAAATAAGTGATTAACCTGGGAGTTTCCCACAATCATGTGGGAGTCAACTGAGAGACAATTATGTCGAGTATGACATTACATCCTCTGATTATATTGTTATTTGATTATTAAAATAGGACATTAGATAATCCATGATCAGTGGATTGTGGTTCCATGATGTGGCAGGCAATTATTTCAGACCAACTAATTAATGATGTAGTTAAACTAACTAACAATTATGTAGTTAATGTCTTTAATCACGACAGCATCGTTCATGGGTCATGTTTGGAGCCTCCTTAGGGAAGTGGATGATGTTACATGAACTCATTATTTGATTATATAATAATAGAAAACAATGATTATATCACCCATGAGACCTGGAATTTGGTGCCACAGATCATCTAATTACATGATTGACGTATTTGAATGGACCTTTCCTGTTAATACCCAAGATAATGTAAATATATGTATAGTTATGTAAACCCAAAATCCTCCATTCCTTCCTGGAATAATGATTTATTTAAATTGATAATTAGTTGGTGTTTTATATTAACAGTGATGAGGTGGCACCAAAGTCCTAAAACTATCGCTGATGTAATGATCTATTTACATAGCTAAATGATGAAGTAATGAGATGGTTGTAACATCATCATCTCCCAGAATCTGACTCCAAAAGGGACTTATGGTCCATCACATTACCTGGATTTTAAATATGTTAATTAATTGATGAATTGTTATTTAATTTCCTAGTTTAACAGTTAAATAAGTAAGTATAGTATTAGATGATGTGATGGCCTGGCACGATGGTCTCCCATAAGGAGGCTCAAAATTCCAGTGACCACTGAATCCATAATGACAGATTTTCATAATTAATTGAATAAAGATTAAACAAGTGGATGGTGTTTTATACGTGAAGCCTCAAAGATTGTTCAATACTGAAGAATCATTCAGTTCTTAATCATAGATTTGAACAATAAAATGAAGGAATGAAGAGATAATTTCCCATGATTCACCCCTAGAGAGATAATGAAATGATATCAACATTTATTTAAATAAATAAATAAATAATGAAATCAAAGAGACACTTTAACACCAACAAGGTGGATCCAGACTCCACTTTTCCTGGAGTAGAAAAAGACAGATTTGAATATTGAAATAATCAGATAGTTAGATCGTCTGTCACACTTGAGTCACACAAGGTGGCACCAAACTTCAGGGTTCACAGATTATATAATGAAACAATTTAATAATTACATACTTACAAATGTAAGTCATTGGCCTTTCTGTATCATCAATTCATGGACAGACTTGCCAGATAAGAAAAACTATGCTGTCATCACGGATTTTTAAAATTCTAAAGATTCATTCTCAGATAATCATACTGTCTAGCCTGATGAATTCTCTTGTCCTGACATCATCACCAGCGCCTGAATCTCTGTTGTGGTGCTGCAGGACCTGAGATAATCGGCCAATTCCAGGCTTAGCAGTAGTAGCCAAAAGGTTGGTATCAGCTGAAAAGTTGGCTGTAGCTGGGGCATCACCAGCATAGCTGAGAGAGAGAGATGTTCTGCCGTGTTCTGGGTCGTCAACCTCTTGCGAGGTCTCGGCAATGATGCCGACCTCCTTGTGCTACTAGTTCTTCTCTTCTTAGATCACAACCGATGTGAAGATGTGGAGGAAGAGTAGGTAGTCAACACACAGGCCACCAAGCCAGCCTTGGTGAAGTCCTTTTACTTCTCGGAGGGCACCATGCAACCTTCTGGACTCAATCATCCAGCATCACTAGTACTCTGGGAGATGCATAGATCATTCAGAAAATGCTCTGCCCAGGTCTATAACTTTCCTAACCTTGTCCTTGACAGATATTTTAACCCTGATCATAATCGGTGATGGCATTTTCTGTCGTTTAAATAATTTAAATAATTAAATAAATAACTCGGTAATAGCTAACTGTCACAAGAAAGAGGTGATGCAGTGTTTAACTGTGAGGGAAGCATGGCCAGACCCCATTCATGAAGGATGTCATTATCATCAATTGAAACAATGAATCATAAATTGTGATGATAGTGCACATTAACGCCACAAGAGGGAGCTTTACATGACTCTTCATGGTATGAAGAATTTTTTTGTTTACATAACCATACACATAATTGTATTATCTTGGGAAATAACACCAATTGTCCATTTAAATATGTTAATCATGTAATTAGATGATCTGTGGCACCAGATTCCAGGTCTCATGGGTGATACAATCATTGTTTTATATTACTAAATAATCAAATAATGAGTTCATGTAACATGATCCACTTCACTAAGGAGGCTACAAAACAGACCCATGAACGAGTCTGTCATGATTAATTTAAAGATATTTAGGTGGTCTGTAATAACTGCCTCTCACATCGTGGAACCACAAACCACCGATCTTGGAATAACTAATGTCTATTTTCATAATCAAATAACAACATAATCAGAGGATATAATGGTCTGCCATCCTCAACACAAGTGACTCTCACTTGACTCCCACATGATTTTGTGAAACGTCCAGGTTCATCCCTTATTTAATCGAAGAGTTGAGTAGTAAATTTTTTAAATGCATAAATGTCATTGTGTTGCAGGGTTTTTAGAAAATATCATATATTTAATGTTAGACGGCTGCCTCAAAAGAGATGGACTGCAATCCAATATTCGCTAAGTCCACACTGAGTAATGGATTTTCACCTTCCTGAATGAAGTCAACAATGGAAAACTCAACATTCGATGAATAATTGTGAGTCTTGTTATCTTTTGTTCCATAGTTTTGCTTCTCAGGAGAGAGACCATCCATAAACATAAGCCTTTGAACTGTTTCTCCACAGACTGTGTTCTCCGATAATTAGGTAATCTTGAATTTGGTAACCAGTAAAGGCTGTAGGCAAACTTCCATGGATTTGGCTATGACTTGGTTAGTGAATCAAATGCTGTTATGAAAAGTTTTAGGAGACAGTTATCTTGGGAGACTGTAATGTCCCATGATAACACTTTCTCGAAGCTGCTCTCTGGTCCTCAGCCCATGATACCAGGATACAGAATGCAAGCAGGGTTGCCAGGCAACATTTATGATCCAACATTCTGTCACATTCTAGTGCCCCTCACACATGCTAAAAATAGCATACCCACCAATGAACTAACCTTACAGCCTCACTGATTTTTTCACACACAAAAAAAAAGCAGGGCTCTTTCTTTTGACTTCTAAATATTTACCAGTCTCTCAATCTACAACATGCCTAGAGTGACAAAAGCATGAAAATGAAAGCATCATGCCATTCAAGTCCATTGATGAGGATTTTAAACCTGTTTTCTATGCTTCAATTTTCTAATTTCTACAATGGAAACAATACAAGGAACCGCCACTACCATAATCCTTTTCTCTATTGAAAATAAAATAAACTCCTCTTCATTCTGTTTTCTTTACAGGAGCTTGATCCCATGGTTTCTCAGAGTAGTTTAGAATTGCATTTGGCTGATGACTAAGGATTTTCAGCACTGTCTTATGTTTCTTTCAGTCATTTTGGATTCCTCAATTCATAGTTCTCTACTAAATCCTATGTCCCGCTTTCTAACATGGTTACTTAGAGTTATTTATTGTTGGTGGTGTGTCCATAATGACAGATTATCATAATTAAATGAATATGTGATATCTTCTAAAAACCCTGCATACACAATATCAGTTCAGCATTTAAACATTTTACTACTCAACTCTGCGATTAAATAAGTGATTAACCTGGGAGTTTCCCACAATCATGTGGGAGTCAACTGAGAGACAAATATGTCGAGTATGACATTACATCCTCTGATTATATTGTTATTTGATTATTAAAATAGGACATTAGATAACCCATGATCAGTGGATTGTGGTTCCTTGATGTGGCAGGCAATTATTTCAGACCAACTAATTAATGATGTAGTTAAACTAACTAACAATTATGTAGTTAAAGTCTTTAATCACGACAGCATCGTTCATGGGTCATGTTTGGAGCCTCCTTAGGGAAGTGGATGATGTTACATGAACTCATTATTTGATTATATAATAATAGAAAACAATGATTATATCACCCATGAGACCTGGAATTTGGTGCCACAGATCATCTAATTACATGATTGACGTATTTGAATGGACCTTTCCTGTTAATACCCAAGATAATGTAAATATATGTATAGTTATGTAAACCCAAAATCCTCCATTCCTTCCTGGAATTATGATTTATTTAAATTGATAATTAGTTGGTGTTTTATATTAACAGTGATGAGGTGGCACCAAAGTCCTAAAACTATCGCTGATGTAATGATCTATTTACATAGCTAAATGATGAAGTAATGAGATGGTTGTAACATCATCATCTCCCAGAATCTGACTCCAAAAGGGACTTATGGTCCATCACATTACCTGGATTTTAAATATGTTAATTAAATGACGAATTGTTATTTAATTTCCTAGTTTAAAAGTTAAATAAGTAAGTATAGTATTAGATGATGTGATGGCCTGGCACGATGGTCTCCCATAAGGAGGCTCAAAATTCCAGTGACCACTGAATCCATAATGACAGATTTTCATAATTAATTGAATAAAGATTAAACAAGTGGATGGTGTTTTATACGTGAAGCCTCAAAGATTGTTCAATACTGAAGAATCATTCAGTTCTTAATCATAGATTTGAACAATAAAATGAAGGAATGAAGAGATAATTTCCCATGATTCACCCCTAGAGAGATAATGAAATGATATCAACATTTATTTAAATAAATAAATAAATAATGAAATCAAAGAGACACTTTAACACCAACAAGGTGGATCCAGACTCCACTTTTCCTGGAGTAGAAAAAGACAGATTTGAATATTGAAATAATCAGATAGTTAGATCGTCTGTCACACTTGAGTCACACAAGGTGGCACCAAACTTCAGGGTTCACAGATTATATAATGAAACAATTTAATAATTACATACTTACAAATGTAAGTCATTGGCCTTTTCTGTATCATCAATTCATGGACAGACTTGCCAGATAAGAAAAACTATGCTGTCATCACGGATTTTTAAAATTCTAAAGATTCATTCTCAGATAATCATACTGTCTAGCCTGATGAATTCTCTTGTCCTGACATCATCACCAGCGCCTGAATCTCTGTTGTGGTGCTGCAGGACCTGAGATAATCGGCCAATTCCAGGCTTAGCAGTAGTAGCCAAAAGGTTGGTATCAGCTGAAAAGTTGGCTGTAGCTGGGGGCATCACCAGCATAGCTGAGAGAGAGAGATGTTCTGCCGTGTTCTGGGTCGTCAACCTCTTGCGAGGTCTCGGCAATGATGCCGACCTCCTTGTGCTACTAGTTCTTCTCTTCTTAGATCACAACCGATGTGAAGATGTGGAGGAAGAGTAGGTAGTCAACACACAGGCCACCAAGCCGGCCTTGGTGAAGTCCTTTTACTTCTCGGAGGGCACCATGCAACCTTCTGGACTCCAATCATCCAGCATCACTAGTACTCTGGGAGATGCATAGATCATTCAGAAAATGCTCTGCCCAGGTCTATAACTTTCCTAACCTTGTCCTTGACAGATATTTTAACCCTGATCATAATCGGTGATGGCATTTTCTGTCGTTTAAATAATTTAAATAATTAAATAAATAAGTCGGTAATAGCTAACTGTCACAAGAAAGAGGTGATGCAGTGTTTAACTGTGAGGGAAGCATGGCCAGACCCCATTCATGAAGGATGTCATTATCATCAATTGAAACAATGAATCATAAATTGTGATGATAGTGCACATTAACGCCACAAGAGGGAGCTTTACATGACTCTTCATGGTATGAAGAATTTTTTTGTTTACATAACCATACACATATTTGTATTATCTTGGGAAATAACACCAATTGTCCATTTAAATATGTTAATCATGTAATTAGATGATCTGTGGCACCAGATTCCAGGTCTCATGGGTGATACAATCATTGTTTTATATTACTAAATAATCAAATAATGAGTTCATGTAACATGATCCACTTCACTAAGGAGGCTACAAACCAGACCCATGAACGAGTCTGTCATGATTAATTTAAAGATATTTAGGTGGTCTGTAATAACTGCCTCTCACATCGTGGAACCACAAACCACCGATCTTGGATTAACTAATGTCTATTTTCATAATCAAATAACAACATAATCAGAGGATGTAATGGTCTGCCATCCTCAACACAAGTGACTCTCTCTTGACTCCCACGTGATTTTGTGAAACGTCCAGGTTCATCCCTTATTTAATCGAAGAGTTGAGTAGTAAATTTTTTAAATGCATAAATGTCATTGTGTTGCAGGGTTTTTAGAAAATATCATATATTTAATGTTAGACGGCTGCCTCAAAAGAGATGGACTGCAATCCAATATTCGCTAAGTCCACACTGAGTAATGGATTTTCACCTTCCTGAATGAAGTCAACAATGGAAAACTCAACATTCGATGAATAATTGTGAGTCTTGTTATCTTTTGTTCCATACTTTTGCTTCTCAGGAGAGAGACCATCCATAAACATAAGCCTTGGAACTGTTTCTCCACAGACTGTGTTCTCCGATAATTAGGTAATCTTGAATTTGGTAACCAGTAAAGGCTGTAGGCAAACTTCCATGGATTTGGCTATGACTTGGTTAGTGAATCAAATGCTGTTATGAAAAGTTTTAGGAGACAGTTATCTTGGGAGACTGTAATGTCCCATGATAACACTTTCTCGAAGCTGCTCTCTGGTCCTCAGCCCATGATACCAGGATACAGAATGCAAGCAGGGTTGCCAGGCAACATTTATGATCCAACATTCTGTCACATTCTAGTGCCCCTCACACATGCTAAAAATAGCATACCCACCAATGAACTAACCTTACAGCCTCACTGATTTTTTCACACACAAAAAAAAAAAAGCAGGGCTCTTTCTTTTGACTTCTAAATATTTACCAGTCTCTCAATCTACAACATGCCTAGAGTGACAAAAGCATGAAAATGAAAGCATCATGCCATTCAAGTCCATTGATGAGGATTTTAAACCTGTTTTCTATGCTTCAATTTTCTAATTTCTACAATGGAAACAATACAAGGAACCGCCTCTACCATAATCCTTTTCTCTATTGAAAATAAAATAAACTCCTCTTCATTCTGTTTTCTTTACAGGAGCTTGATCCCATGGTTTCTCAGAGTAGTTTAGAATTGCATTTGGCTGATGACTAAGGATTTTCAGCACTGTCTTATGTTTCTTTCAGTCATTTTGGATTCCTCAATTCATAGTTCTCTACTAAGTCCTATGTCCCGCTTTCTAACATGGTTACTTAGAGTTATTTATTGTTGTTGGTGTGTCCATAATGACAGATTATCATAATTAAATGAATATGTGATATCTTCTAAAAACCCTGCATACACAATGTCAGTTCAGCATTTAAACATTTTACTACTCAACTCTGCGATTAAATAAGTGATTAACCTGGGAGTTTCCCACAATCATGTGGGAGTCAACTGAGAGACAAATATGTCGAGTATGACATTACATCCTCTGATTATATTGTTATTTGATTATTAAAATAGGACATTAGATAACCCATGATCAGTGGATTGTGGTTCCTTGATGTGGCAGGCAATTATTTCAGACCAACTAATTAATGATGTAGTTAAACTAACTAACAATTATGTAGTTAAAGTCTTTAATCACGACAGCATCGTTCATGGGTCTGGTTTGGAGCCTCCTTAGGGAAGTGGATGATGTTACATGAACTCATTATTTGATTATATAATAATAGAAAACAATGATTATATCACCCATGAGACCTGGAATTTGGTGCCATAGATCATCTAATTACATGATTGACGTATTTGAATGGACCTTTCCTGTTAATACCCAAGATAATGTAAATATATGTATAGTTATGTAAACCCAAAATCCTCCATTCCTTCCTGGAATAATGATTTATTTAAATTGATAATTAGTTGGTGTTTTATATTAACAGTGATGAGGTAGCACCAAAGTCCTAAAACTATCGCTGATGTAATGATCTATTTACATAGCTAAATGATGAAGTAATGAGATGATGTAACATCATCAACTCCCAGAATCTGACTCCAAAAGGGACTTATGGTCCATCACATTACCTGGATTTTAAATACGTTAATTAAATGACGAATTGTTATTTAATTTCCTAGTTTAACAGTTAAATAAGTAAGTATAGTATTAGATGATGTGTTGGCCTGACACGATGATCTCCCATAAGGAGGCTCAAAATTCCAGTGACCACTGAATCCATAATGACAGATTTTCATAATTAATTGAATAAAGATTAAACAAGTGGATGGTGTTTTATACGTGAAGCCTCAAAGATTGTTCAATACTGAAGAATTCAGTTCTTAATCATAGATTTGAACAATAAAATGAAGGAATGAAGAGATAATTTCCCATGATTCACCCCTAGAGAGATAATGAAATGATATCAACATTTATTTAAATAAATAAATAAATAATGAAATCAAAGAGACACTTTAACACCAACAAGGTGGATCCAGACTCCACTTTTCCTGGAGTAGAAAAAGACAGATTTGAATATTGAAATAATCAGATAGTTAGATCGTCTGTCACACTTGAGTCACACAAGGTGGCACCAAAATTCAGGGTTCACAGATTATATAATGAAACAATTTAATAATTACATACTTACAAATGTAAGTCATTGGCCTTTTCTGTATCATCAATTCATGGACAGACTTGCCAGATAAGAAAAACTATGCTGTCATCACGGATTTTTAAAATTCTAAAGATTCATTCTCAGATAATCATACTGTCTAGCCTGATGAATTCTCTTGTCTGACATCATCACCAGCGCCTGAATCTCTGTTGTGGTGCTGCAGGACCTGAGATAATCGGCCAATTCCAGGCTTAGCAGTAGTAGCCAAAAGGTTGGTATCAGCTGAAAAGTTGGCTGTAGCTGGGGCATCACCAGCATAGCTGAGAGAGAGAGATGTTCTGCCGTGTTCTGGGTTGTCAACCTCTTGCGAGGTCTCGGCAATGATGCCGACCTCCTTGTGCTACTAGTTCTTCTCTTCTTAGATCACAACCGATGTGAAGATGTGGAGGAAGAGTAGGTAGTCAACACACAGACCACCAAGCCGGCCTTGGTGAAGTCCTTTTACTTCTTGGAGGGCACCATGCAACCTTCTGGACTCAACCATCCAGCATCACTAGTACTCTGGGAGATGCATAGATCATTCAGAAAATGCTCTGCCCAGGTCTACAACTTTCCTAACCTTGTCCTTGACAGATATTTTAACCCTTATCATAATCGGTGATGGCATTTTCTGTCGTTTAAATAATTTAAATAATTAAATAAATAAGTCGGTAATAGCTAACTGTCACAAGAAAGAGGTGATGCAGTGTTTAACTGTGAGGGAAGCATGGCCAGACCCCATTCATGAAGGATGTCATTATCATCAATTGAAACAATGAATCATAAATTGTGATGATAGTGCACATTAACGCCACAAGAGGGAGCTTTACATGATTCTTCATGATATGAAGAATTTTTTTGTTTACATAACCATACACATATTTGTATTATCTTGGGAAATAACACCAATTGTCCATTTAAATATGTTAATCATGTAATTAGATGATCTGTGGCACCAGATTCCAGGTCTCATGGGTGATACAATCATTGTTTTATATTACTAAATAATCAAATAATGAGTTCATGTAACATGATCCACTTCACTAAGGAGGCTACAAACCAGACCCATGAACGAGTCTGTCATGATTAATTTAAAGATATTTAGGTGGTCTGTAATAACTGCCTCTCACATCGTGGAACCACAAACCACCGATCTTGGATTAACTAATGTCTATTTTCATAATCAAATAACAACATAATCAGAGGATGTAATGGTCTGCCATCCTCAACACAAGTGACTCTCTCTTGACTCCCACGTGATTTTGTGAAACGTCCAGGTTCATCCCTTATTTAATCGAAGAGTTGAGTAGTAAATTTTTTAAATGCATAAATGTCATTGTGTTGCAGGGTTTTTAGAAAATATCATATATTTAATGTTAGACGGCTGCCTCAAAAGAGATGGACTGCAATCCAATATTCGCTAAGTCCACACTGAGTAATGGATTTTCACCTTCCTGAATGAAGTCAACAATGGAAAACTCAACATTCGATGAATAATTGTGAGTCTTGTTATCTTTTGTTCCATACTTTTGCTTCTCAGGAGAGAGACCATCCATAAACATAAGCCTTGGAACTGTTTCTCCACAGACTGTGTTCTCCGATAATTAGGTAATCTTGAATTTGGTAACCAGTAAAGGCTGTAGGCAAACTTCCATGGATTTGGCTATGACTTGGTTAGTGAATCAAATGCTGTTATGAAAAGTTTTAGGAGACAGTTATCTTGGGAGACTGTAATGTCCCATGATAACACTTTCTCGAAGCTGCTCTCTGGTCCTCAGCCCATGATACCAGGATACAGAATGCAAGCAGGGTTGCCAGGCAACATTTATGAACCAACATTCTGTCACATTCTAGTGCCCCTCACACATGCTAAAAATAGCAAACCCACCAATGAACTAACCTTACAGCCTCACTGATTTTTTCACACACAAAAAAAAAAGCAGGGCTCTTTCTTTTGACTTCTAAATATTTACCAGTCTCTCAATCTACAACATGCCTAGAGTGACAAAAGCATGAAAATGAAAGCATCATGCCATTCAAGTCCATTGATGAGGATTTTAAACCTGTTTTCTATGCTTCAATTTTCTAATTTCTACAATGGAAACAATACAAGGAACCGCCTCTACCATAATCCTTTTCTCTATTGAAAATAAAGTAAACTCCTCTTCATTCTGTTTTCTTTACAGGAGCTTGATCCCATGGTTTCTCAGAGTAGTTTAGAATTGCATTTGGCTGATGACTAAGGATTTTCAGCACTGTCTTATGTTTCTTTCAGTCATTTTGGATTCCTCAATTCATAGTTCTCTACTAAGTCCTATGTCCCGCTTTCTAACATGGTTACTTAGAGTTATTTATTGTTGGTGGTGTGTCCATAATGACAGATTATCATAATTAAATGAATATGTGATATCTTCTAAAAACCCTGCATACACAATGTCAGTTCAGCATTTAAACATTTTACTACTCAACTCTGCGATTAAATAAGTGATTAACCTGGGAGTTTCCCACAATCATGTGGGAGTCAACTGAGAGACAATTATGTCGAGTATGACATTACATCCTCTGATTATATTGTTATTTGATTATTAAAATAGGACATTAGATAACCCATGATCAGTGGATTGTGGTTCCTTGATGTGGCAGGCAATTATTTCAGACCAACTAATTAATGATGTAGTTAAACTAACTAACAATTATGTAGTTAAAGTCTTTAATCACGACAGCATCGTTCATGGGTCTGGTTTGGAGCCTCCTTAGGGAAGTGGATGATGTTACATGAACTCATTATTTGATTATATAATAATAGAAAACAATGATTATATCACCCATGAGACCTGGAATTTGGTGCCACAGATCATCTAATTACATGATTGACGTATTTGAATGGACCTTTCCTGTTAATACCCAAGATAATGTAAATATATGTATAGTTATGTAAACCCAAAATCCTCCATTCCTTCCTGGAATTATGATTCATTTAAATTGATAATTAGTTGGTGTTTTATATTAACAGTGATGAGGTGGCACCAAAGTCCTAAAACTATCGCTGATGTAATGATCTATTTACATAGCTTAATGATGAAGTAATGAGATGGTTGTAACATCATCATCTCCCACTATCTGACTCCAAAAGGGACTTATGGTCCATCACATTACCTGGATTTTAAATATGTTAATTAAATGATGAATTGTTATTTAATTTCCTAGTTTAACAGTTAAATAAGTAAGTATAGTATTAGATGATGTGATGGCCTGGCACGATGGTCTCCCAAAAGGAGGCTCAAAATTCCAGTGACCACTGAATCCATAATGACAGATTTTCATAATTAATTGAATAAAGATTAAACAAGTGGATGGTGTTTTATACGTGAAGCCTCAAAGATTGTTCAATACTGAAGAATTCAGTTCTTAATCATAGATTTGAACAATAAAATGAAGGAATGAAGAGATAATTTCCCATGATTCACCCCTAGAGAGATAATGAAATGATATCAACATTTATTTAAATAAATAAATAAATAATGAAATCAAAGAGACACTTTAACACCAACAAGGTGGATCCAGACTCCACTTTTCCTGGAGTAGAAAAAGACAGATTTGAATATTGAAATAATCAGATAGTTAGATCGTCTGTCACACTTGAGTCACACAAGGTGGCACCAAACTTCTGGGTTCACAGATTATATAATGAAACAATTTAATAATTACATACTTACAAATGTAAGTCATTGGCCTTTTCTGTATCATCAATTCATGGACAGACTTGCCAGATAAGAAAAACTATGCTGTCATCACGGATTTTTAAAATTCTAAAGATTAATTCTCAGATAATCATACTGTCTAGCCTGATGAATTCTCTTGTCCTGACATGATCACCAGCGCCTGAATCTCTGTTGTGGTGCTGCAGGACCTGAGATAATCGGCCAATTCCAGGCTTAGCAGTAGTAGCCAAAAGGTTTGTATCAGCTGAAAAGTTGGCTGTAGCTGGGGCATCACCAGCATAGCTGAGAGAGAGAGATGTTCTGCTGTGTTCTGGGTCGTCAACCTCTTGCGAGGTCTCGGCAATGATGCCGACCTCCTTGTGCTACTAGTTCTTCTCTTCTTAGATCACAACCGATGTGAAGATGTGGAGGAAGAGTAGGTAGTCAACACACAGACCACCAAGCCGGCCTTGGTGAAGTCCTTTTACTTCTCGGAGGGCACCATGCAACCTTCTGGACTCAACCATCCAGCATCACTAGTACTCTGGGAGATGCATAGATCATTCAGAAAATGCTCTGCCCAGGTCTACAACTTTCCTAACCTTGTCCTTGACAGATATTTTAACCCTGATCATAATCGGTGATGGCATTTTCTGTCGTTTAAATAATTTAAATAATTATATAAATAAGTCGGTAATAGCTAACTGTCACAAGAAAGAGGTGATGCAGTGTTTAACTGTGAGGTAAGCATGGCCAGACTCCATTCATGAAGGATGTCATCATCATCAATTGAAACAATGAATCATAAATTGTGATGATAGTGCACATTAACGCCACAAGAGGGAGCTTTACATGACTCTTCATGGTATGAAGAATTTTTTTGTTTACATAACCATACACATATTTGTATTATCTTGGGAAATAACACCAATTGTCCATTTAAATATGTTAATCATGTAATTAGATGATCTGTGGCACCAGATTCCAGGTCTCATGGGTGATACAATCATTGTTTTATATTATTAAATAATCAAATAATGAGTTCATGTAACATGATCCACTTCACTAAGGAGGCTACAAAACAGACCCATGAACGAGTCTGTCATGATTAATTTAAAGATATTTAAGTGGTCTGTAATAACTGCCTCTCACATCGTGGAACCACAATCCACCGATCTTGGATTACCTAATATCTATTTTCATAATCAAATAACAACATAATCAGAGGATATAATGGTCTGCCATCCTCAACACAAGTGACTCTCACTTGACTCCCACATGATTTTGTGAAACGTCCAGGTTCATCCCTTATTTAATCGAAGAGTTGACTAGTAAATTTTTTAAATGCTTAAATGTCATTGTGTTGCAGGGTTTTTAGAAGATATCACATATTTAATGTTGGACGGCTTTCTCAAAAGAGATGGACTACAATCCAATATTCGCTATGTCCACACTGAGAAATGGATTTTCACCTTCCTGAATGAAGTCAACAATGGAAAACTCACCTTTCGATGAATAATTGTGAGTCTTGTTATCTTTTGTTCCATAGTTTTGCTTCTCAGGAGAGAGACCATCCATAAACATAAGACTTGGAACTGTTTCTCCACAGACTATGTTCTCAGATAATTAGGTAATCTTGAATTTGGTAACCAGTAAAGGCTGTAGGCAAACTTCCATGGATTTGGCTATGACTTGGGTAGCGAATCAAATGCTGTCATGAAAAGTTTTAGGAGACAGTTATCTTGGGAGACTGTAATGTCCCATGATAACACTTTCTCGAAGCTGCTCTCTGGTCCTCGGCCCATGATACCAGGATACAGAATGCAAGCAGGGTTGCCAGGCAACATTTATGATCCAACATTCTGTCACATTCTAGTGCCCCTCACACATGCTAAATATAGCATACCCACCAATGAACTAACCTTACAGCCTCACTGATTTTTTCACACACAAAAAAAAAAAGCAGGGCTCTTTCTTTTGACTTCTAAATATTTACCAGTCTCTCAATCTACAACATGCCTAGAGTGACAAAAGCATGAAAATGAAAGCATCATGCCATTCAAGTCCATTGATGAGGATTTTAAACCTGTTTTCTATGCTTCAATTTTCTAATTTCTACAATGGAAACAATACAAGGAACCGCCTCTACCATAATCCTTTTCTCTATTGAAAATAAAGTAAACTCCTCTTCATTCTGTTTTCTTTACAGGAGCTTGATCCCATGGTTTCTCAGAGTAGTTTAGAATTGCATTTGGCTGATGACTAAGGATTTTCAGCACTGTCTTATGTTTCTTTCAGTCATTTTGGATTCCTCAATTCATAGTTCTCTACTAAGTCCTATGTCCCGCTTTCTAACATGGTTACTTAGAGTTATTTATTGTTGGTGGTGTGTCCATAATGACAGATTATCATAATTAAATGAATATGTGATATCTTCTAAAAACCCTGCATACACAATGTCAGTTCAGCATTTAAACATTTTACTACTCAACTCTGCGATTAAATAAGTGATTAACCTGGGAGTTTCCCACAATCATGTGGGAGTCAACTGAGAGACAATTATGTCGAGTATGACATTACATCCTCTGATTATATTGTTATTTGATTATTAAAATAGGACATTAGATAACCCATGATCAGTGGATTGTGGTTCCTTGATGTGGCAGGCAATTATTTCAGACCAACTAATTAATGATGTAGTTAAACTAACTAACAATTATGTAGTTAAAGTCTTTAATCACGACAGCATCGTTCATGGGTCTGGTTTGGAGCCTCCTTAGGGAAGTGGATGATGTTACATGAACTCATTATTTGATTATATAATAATAGAAAACAATGATTATATCACCCATGAGACCTGGAATTTGGTGCCACAGATCATCTAATTACATGATTGACGTATTTGAATGGACCTTTCCTGTTAATACCCAAGATAATGTAAATATATGTATAGTTATGTAAACCCAAAATCCTCCATTCCTTCCTGGAATTATGATTCATTTAAATTGATAATTAGTTGGTGTTTTATATTAACAGTGATGAGGTGGCACCAAAGTCCTAAAACTATCGCTGATGTAATGATCTATTTACATAGCTTAATGATGAAGTAATGAGATGGTTGTAACATCATCATCTCCCACTATCTGACTCCAAAAGGGACTTATGGTCCATCACATTACCTGGATTTTAAATATGTTAATTAAATGATGAATTGTTATTTAATTTCCTAGTTTAACAGTTAAATAAGTAAGTATAGTATTAGATGATGTGATGGCCTGGCACGATGGTCTCCCAAAAGGAGGCTCAAAATTCCAGTGACCACTGAATCCATAATGACAGATTTTCATAATTAATTGAATAAAGATTAAACAAGTGGATGGTGTTTTATACGTGAAGCCTCAAAGATTGTTCAATACTGAAGAAATTCAGTTCTTAATCATAGATTTGAACAATAAAATGAAGGAATGAAGAGATAATTTCCCATGATTCACCCCTAGAGAGATAATGAAATGATATCAACATTTATTTAAATAAATAAATAAATAATGAAATCAAAGAGACACTTTAACACCAACAAGGTGGATCCAGACTCCACTTTTCCTGGAGTAGAAAAAGACAGATTTGAATATTGAAATAATCAGATAGTTAGATCGTCTGTCACACTTGAGTCACACAAGGTGGCACCAAACTTCTGGGTTCACAGATTATATAATGAAACAATTTAATAATTACATACTTACAAATGTAAGTCATTGGCCTTTTCTGTATCATCAATTCATGGACAGACTTGCCAGATAAGAAAAACTATGCTGTCATCACGGATTTTTAAAATTCTAAAGATTAATTCTCAGATAATCATACTGTCTAGCCTGATGAATTCTCTTGTCCTGACATGATCACCAGCGCCTGAATCTCTGTTGTGGTGCTGCAGGACCTGAGATAATCGGCCAATTCCAGGCTTAGCAGTAGTAGCCAAAAAGGTTTGTATCAGCTGAAAAGTTGGCTGTAGCTGGGGCATCACCAGCATAGCTGAGAGAGAGAGATGTTCTGCTGTGTTCTGGGTCGTCAACCTCTTGCGAGGTCTCGGCAATGATGCCGACCTCCTTGTGCTACTAGTTCTTCTCTTCTTAGATCACAACCGATGTGAAGATGTGGAGGAAGAGTAGGTAGTCAACACACAGACCACCAAGCCGGCCTTGGTGAAGTCCTTTACTTCTCGGAGGGCACCATGCAACCTTCTGGACTCAACCATCCAGCATCACTAGTACTCTGGGAGATGCATAGATCATTCAGAAAATGCTCTGCCCAGGTCTACAACTTTCCTAACCTTGTCCTTGACAGATATTTTAACCCTGATCATAATCGGTGATGGCATTTTCTGTCGTTTAAATAATTTAAATAATTATATAAATAAGTCGGTAATAGCTAACTGTCACAAGAAAGAGGTGATGCAGTGTTTAACTGTGAGGTAAGCATGGCCAGACTCCATTCATGAAGGATGTCATCATCATCAATTGAAACAATGAATCATAAATTGTGATGATAGTGCACATTAACGCCACAAGAGGGAGCTTTACATGACTCTTCATGGTATGAAGAATTTTTTGTTTACATAACCATACACATATTTGTATTATCTTGGGAAATAACACCAATTGTCCATTTAAATATGTTAATCATGTAATTAGATGATCTGTGGCACCAGATTCCAGGTCTCATGGGTGATACAATCATTGTTTTATATTATTAAATAATCAAATAATGAGTTCATGTAACATGATCCACTTCACTAAGGAGGCTACAAAACAGACCCATGAACGAGTCTGTCATGATTAATTTAAAGATATTTAAGTGGTCTGTAATAACTGCCTCTCACATCGTGGAACCACAATCCACCGATCTTGGATTACCTAATATCTATTTTCATAATCAAATAACAACATAATCAGAGGATATAATGGTCTGCCATCCTCAACACAAGTGACTCTCACTTGACTCCCACATGATTTTGTGAAACGTCCAGGTTCATCCCTTATTTAATCGAAGAGTTGACTAGTAAATTTTTTAAATGCTTAAATGTCATTGTGTTGCAGGGTTTTTAGAAGATATCACATATTTAATGTTGGACGGCTTTCTCAAAAGAGATGGACTACAATCCAATATTCGCTATGTCCACACTGAGAAATGGATTTTCACCTTCCTGAATGAAGTCAACAATGGAAAACTCACCTTTCGATGAATAATTGTGAGTCTTGTTATCTTTTGTTCCATAGTTTTGCTTCTCAGGAGAGAGACCATCCATAAACATAAGACTTGGAACTGTTTCTCCACAGACTATGTTCTCAGATAATTAGGTAATCTTGAATTTGGTAACCAGTAAAGGCTGTAGGCAAACTTCCATGGATTTGGCTATGACTTGGGTAGCGAATCAAATGCTGTCATGAAAAGTTTTAGGAGACAGTTATCTTGGGAGACTGTAATGTCCCATGATAACACTTTCTCGAAGCTGCTCTCTGGTCCTCGGCCCATGATACCAGGATACAGAATGCAAGCAGGGTTGCCAGGCAACATTTATGATCCAACATTCTGTCACATTCTAGTGCCCCTCACACATGCTAAATATAGCATACCCACCAATGAACTAACCTTACAGCCTCACTGATTTTTTCACAAAAAAAAAAAAAAAAAAAAAAAAAAGCAGGGCGCTTTCTTTTGACTTCTAAATATATACCAGTCTCTCAATCTACAACATGCCTAGAGTGACAAAAGCATGAAAACGAAAGCATCATTATGCCATTCAAGTCCATTGATGAGGATTTTAAACCTGTTTTCTATGCTTCAATTTTCTAATTTCTACAATGGAAACAATACAAGGAACCGCCTCTACCATAATCCTTTTCTCTTTATTGAAAATAAAGTAAACTCCTCTTCATTCTGTTTTCTTTACAGGAGCTTGATCCCATGGTTTCTCAGAGTAGTTTAGATTTGCATTTGGCTGATGACTAAGGATTTTCAGCACTGTCTTATTTTTCTTTCAGTCATTTTGGATTCCTCAATTCATAGTTCTCTACTAAGTCCTATGTCCCGCTTTCTAACATGGTTACTTAGAGTTATTTATTGTTGGTGGTGTGTCCATAATGACAGATTATCATAATTAAATGAATATGTGATATCTTCTAAAAACCCTGCATACACAATGTCAGTTCAGCATTTAAACATTTTACTACTCAACTCTGCGATTAAATAAGTGATTAACCTGGGAGTTTCCCACAATCATGTGGGAGTCAACTGAGAGACAATTATGTCGAGTATGACATTACATCCTCTGATTATATTGTTATTTGATTATTAAAATAGGACATTAGATAACCCATGATCAGTGGATTGTGGTTCCTTGATGTGGCAGGCAATTATTTCAGACCAACTAATTAATGATGTAGTTAAACTAACTAACAATTATGTATTTAAAGTCTTTAATCACGACAGCATCGTTCATGGGTCATGTTTGGAGCCTCCTTAGGGAAGTGGATGATGTTACATGAACTCATTATTTGATTATATAATAATAGAAAACAATGATTATATCACCCATGAGACCTGGAATTTGGTGCCATAGATCATCTAATTACATGATTGACGTATTTGAATGGACCTTTCCTGTTAATACCCAAGATAATGTAAATATATGTATAGTTATGTAAACCCAAAATCCTCCATTCCTTCCTGGAATAATGATTTATTTAAATTGATAATTAGTTGGTGTTTTATATTAACAGTGATGAGGTGGCACCAAAGTCCTAAAACTATCGCTGATGTAATGATCTATTTACATAGCTAAATGATGAAGTAATGAGATGATGTAACATCATCAACTCCCAGAATCTGACTCCAAAAGGGACTTATGGTCCACCACATTACCTGGATTTTAAATACGTTAATTAAATGACGAATTGTTATTTAATTTCCTAGTTTAACAGTTAAATAAGTAAGTATAGTATTAGATGATGTGTTGGCCTGACACGATGGTCTCCCATAAGGAGGCTCAAAATTCCAGTGACCACTGAATCCATAATGACAGATTTTCATAATTAATTGAATAAAGATTAAACAAGTGGATGGTGTTTTATACGTGAAGCCTCAAAGATTGTTCAATACTGAAGAATCATTCAGTTCTTAATCATAGATTTGAACAATAAAATGAAGGAATGAAGAGATAATTTCCCATGATTCACCCCTAGAGAGATAATGAAATGATATCAACATTTATTTAAATAAATAAATAAATAATGAAATCAAAGAGACACTTTAACACCAACAAGGTGGATCCAGACTCCACTTTTTCCTGGAGTAGAAAAAGACAGATTTGAATATTGAAATAATCAGATAGTTAGATCGTCTGTCACACTTGAGTCACACAAGGTGGCACCAAAATTCAGGGTTCACAGATTATATAATGAAACAATTTAATAATTACATACTTACAAATGTAAGTCATTGGCCTTTTCTGTATCATCAATTCATGGACAGACTTGCCAGATAAGAAAAACTATGCTGTCATCACGGATTTTTAAAATTCTAAAGATTCATTCTCAGATAATCATACTGTCTAGCCTGATGAATTCTCTTGTCTGACATCATCACCAGCGCCTGAATCTCTGTTGTGGTGCTGCAGGACCTGAGATAATCGGCCAATTCCAGGCTTAGCAGTAGTAGCCAAAAGGTTGGTATCAGCTGAAAAGTTGGCTGTAGCTGGGGCATCACCAGCATAGCTGAGAGAGAGAGATGTTCTGCCGTGTTCTGGGTCGTCAACCTCTTGCGAGGTCTCGGCAATGATGCCGACCTCCTTGTGCTACTAGTTCTTCTCTTCTTAGATCACAACCGATGTGAAGATGTGGAGGAAGAGTAGGTAGTCAACACACAGACCACCAAGCCGGCCTTGGTGAAGTCCCTTTACTTCTCGGAGGGCACCATGCAACCTTCTGGACTCAATCATCCAGCATCACTAGTACTCTGGGAGATGCATAGATCATTCAGAAAATGCTCTGCCCAGGTCTACAACTTTCCTAACCTTGTCCTTGACAGATATTTTAACCCTGATCATAATCGGTGATGGCATTTTCTGTCGTTTAAATAATTTAAATAATTAAATAAATAAGTCGGTAATAGCTAACTGTCACAAGAAAGAGGTGATGCAGTGTTTAACTGTGAGGGAAGCATGGCCAGACTCCATTCATGAAGGATGTCATTATCATCAATTGAAACAATGAATCATAAATTGTGATGATAGTGCACATTAACGCCACAAGAGGGAGCTTTACATGATTCTTCATGATATGAAGAATTTTTTTGTTTACATAACCATACACATATTTGTATTATCTTGGGAAATAACACCAATTGTCCATTTAAATATGTTAATCATGTAATTAGATGATCTGTGGCACCAGATTCCAGGTCTCATGGGTGATACAATCATTGTTTTATATTACTAAATAATCAAATAATGAGTTCATGTAACATGATCCACTTCACTAAGGAGGCTACAAACCAGACCCATGAACGAGTCTGTCATGATTAATTTAAAGATATTTAGGTGGTCTGTAATAACTGCCTCTCACATCGTGGAACCACAAACCACCGATCTTGGATTAACTAATGTCTATTTTCATAATCAAATAACAACATAATCAGAGGATATAATGGTCTGCCATCCTCAACACAAGTGACTCTCACTTGACTCCCACGTGATTTTGTGAAACGTCCAGGTTCATCCCTTATTTAATCGAAGAGTTGAGTAGTAAATTTTTTAAATGCATAAATGTCATTGTGTTGCAGGGTTTTTAGAAAATATCATATATTTAATGTTAGACGGCTGCCTCAAAAGAGATGGACTGCAATCCAATATTCGCTATGTCCACACTGAGTAATGGATATTCACCTTCCTGAATGAAGTCAACAATGGAAAACTCACCATTCGATGAATAATTGTGAGTCTTGTTATCTTTTGTTCCATAGTTTTGCTTCTCAGGAGAGAGACCATCCATAAACATAAGCCTTGGAACTGTTTCTCCACAGACTGTGTTCTCCGATAATTAGGTAATCTTGAATTTGGTAACCAGTAAAGGCTGTAGGCAAACTTCCATGGATTTGGCTATGACTTGGTTAGTGAATCAAATGCTGTTATGAAAAGTTTTAGGAGACAGTTATCTTGGGAGACTGTAATGTCCCATGATAACACTTTCTCGGCTGCTCTCTGGTCCTCAGCCCATCATACCAGGATACAGAATGCAAGCAGGGTTGCCAGGCAACATTTATGATCCAACATTCTGTCACATTCTAGTGCCCCTCACACATGCTAAAAATAGCATACCCACCAATGAACTAACCTTACAGCCTCACTGATTTTTTCACAAAAAAAAAAAAAAAAAAAGCAGGGCGCTTTCTTTTGACTTCTAAATATATACCAGTCTCTCAATCTACAACATGCCTAGAGTGACAAAAGCATGAAAATGAAAGCATCATGCCATTCAAGTCCATTGATGAGGATTTTAAACCTGTTTTCTATGCTTCAATTTTCTAATTTCTACAATGGAAACAATACAAGGAACCGCCTCTACCATAATCCTTTTCTCTTTATTGAAAATAAAATAAACTCCTCTTCATTCTGTTTTCTTTACAGGAGCTTGATCCCATGGTTTCTCAGAGTAGTTTAGAATTGCATTTGGCTGATGACTAAGGATTTTCAGCACTGTCTTATGTTTCTTTCAGTCATTTTGGATTCCTCAATTCATAGTTCTCTACTAAGTCCTATGTCCCGCTTTCTAACATGGTTACTTAGTGTTATTTATTGTTGGTGGTGTGTCCATAATGACAGATTATCATAATTAAATGAATATGTGATATCTTCTAAAAACCCTGCATACACAATGTCAGTTCAGCATTTAAACATTTTACTACTCAACTCTGCGATTAAATAAGTGATTAACCTGGGAGTTTCCCACAATCATGTGGGAGTCAACTGAGAGACAATTATGTCGAGTATGACATTACATCCTCTGATTATATTGTTATTTGATTATTAAAATAGGACATTAGATAACCCATGATCAGTGGATTGTGGTTCCTTGATGTGGCAGGCAATTATTTCAGACCAACTAATTAATGATGTAGTTAAACTAACTAACAATTATGTAGTTAAAGTCTTTAATCACGACAGCATCGTTCATGGGTCTGGTTTGGAGCCTCCTTAGAGAAGTGGATGATGTTACATGAACTCATTATTTGATTATATAATAATAGAAAACAATGATTATATCACCCATGAGACCTGGAATTTGGTGCCACAGATCACCTAATTACATGATTGACCTATTTGAATGGACCTTTCATAATAATACCCAAGATAATGTAAATATATGTATAGTTATGTAAACACAAAATCCTCCATTCCTTCCTGGAATAATGATTTATTTAAAAATTTAAATTGATAATTCGTTGGTGTTTTATATTAACAGTGATGAGGTGGCACCAAAGTCCTAAAACTATCGCTGATGAATGATCTATTTACGTAGCTAAATGATGAAGTAATGAGATGATGTAACATCATCATATCCCAGAATTTGACTCCAAAAGGGACTTATGGTCCATCACATTACCTGTATTTTAAATATGTTAATTAAATGATGAATTGTTATTTAATTTCCTAGTTTAACAGTTAAATAAATAAGTATAGTATTAGATGATGTGATGGCCTGGCACGATGGTCTCCCATAAGGAGGCTCAAAATTCCAGTGACCACTGAATCCATAATGACAGATTTTCATAATTAATTGAATAAAGATTAAACAAGTGGATGGTGTTTTATACGTGAAGCCTCAAAGATTGTTCAATACTGAAGAATCATTCAGTTCTTAATCATAGATTTGAACAATAAAATGAAGGAATGAAGAGATAATTTCCCATGATTCACCCCTAGAGAGATAATGAAATGATATCAACATTTATTTAAATAAATAAATAAATAATGAAATCAAAGAGACACTTTAACACTAACAAGGTGGATTCAGACTCTACTCTTCCTGGAGTAGAAAAAGACAGATTTGAATAGTGAAGTAATCAGAAAGTTAGATCTTTTTATTCTTGAATTCGGTTTGTCATTATTTTATTGAGTATTTTTGCATCGATGTTCATCAGGGTATTGGTCTGTAGTTTTCTTTCTCTGTTATGTCTTTGTGAGGTTTTGGTACCAAGGGTATTATGGCCTTATAAAAGAGTTTTGTTGTGAAACTTCTGTTTTTATTTTGTGGAACAATTTGAGGAGTTGTGGTATTATTTCTTCCTTGTATATCTGGTAGAATTCTGCCCTGATGCTTCTTGCCCTGAACATCTATCCAGTACTTTCTGGCATTGAGGGTTTCCATGGAGAAATCAGGTGTAATTTTGATAGTTCTGCCTTTATATGTTACCTGTCCTTTTTCGTTCACTGCTCTTCATATTCTTTCTTTTTTCTGAATGCTATGTGTTTTGATTATTATATGTCGAGGGGTCTTTTTTCTTTGGTCGAGCCTATTGTTCTGTATGCTTCGTGTACTTTCATGGGCATATCCTTCTTGAGTTTGGGAAAATTTTCCTTGATGATTTTGTGGAATATGTTTTCGGCACCTTTGAGCTGGTCTTCCTCAACTTCCTCTATGCCTGTTATACTTAGGTTTGGCCATTTCACTTTGTCCCACGTTTCCTGGATATTTTTTGTTAAGGATTTGTTGGGTTTATGATTTTCTTGGGTTGATGAATCTTTCTCCTAGTTTATCCTCTGCACCTGAGATTCTCTCTTCCACCTCTTGAATTCTGTTGTTTATTCTTGCATCTGTAGTTCCCAATCTTTTGCCCAGATTTTCTATTTCCAGCATTCCTTGGGTTTGTGTTGCCTTTATTTTCTCTATTTGAGTTTTATAGTCTTGAACCATTTCTGTCACCTGCTTGATTGTTTTTTCTTGGTTTCTGTACTTTCTTTTCTTTCCTTAAGGAATTTTTTCATTTCTTCCCCTTTTTTTGTTTATGTTTTCTTCCATTTCTTTAAGCGATTTTCTCACATCTTCCAGCAGTTTTGACAGTAATTTTTAAGTCGTCCCCTTCTGCTTCCTCTGCTTTGTTGATGTGTTCCATTCTTGTTGGGGTAGATTCCTTAGATTCTGGTGGTTTCATGCTTGCCTTCTGTTGTTAGATATTTTCTTGTATTGCCGTCTTCTTCCAATAGGTGTTTGTGTTTTCTCTCCATCTCTCTATGGTGCTTCCCCGGTGGGCTTATGTGGGTCAGAGTTTCAATATCTGTAGCTCTCGGTGGTCCAAGCTCTATAGGATGTCTCTCAGCAGACAGGGACTCAGGGATGGGGTCATGGTTGAGGATCCAGTAGAAGATGCCTGCAGAAATTCAGCGTGGTCCCGCAGAGATAGGCAGGTCTCTGGGAGGGGCCTTAGACTCCTGCAGAAGACTGTAGATGGGGGTCAGAGGTGAATCAGTTGAGAATTATAATTGGTCCCGTGTGGATAGGCCGGTCTCCTGTGTTCATATTTACTCCAAGATTTCCCCCAAAGTAGTGTAGTCTCTAGCATGATGGGAAATTACAAAATCACTCCCCCTACCACAGTCAGCCTCCCCCTTTTTTTCATAGTGGTGACTCCAGCACCTGGTGCTTTCCCTGAATCCTCCTTCAGTGTAAATAATTTTGCTTATTCTGATCTGAAAGCAGAGGCAATCCTCCACATGCGAATACTTTTCCTGTGACTGCACTGGATAGTTCACTACCTGACAATAATGGAAATTTTAAATCTCTGAAGTGTTACAGTAATTTAAGAATTTTGAAGGAATAGTACAGAACACAGCAAGGGCATTGTTTGTAGAGCAACAGACTGCAACTAATGCCACCTGCATCAACATAAGAGCTTGACTTATGAACATTCTTCTAACAGGATGAAAATACATCTGTTCTAGCCTTAATATGCCTTCCAAGGGAAAAATCACTTCACCCACAGTGGAGATCTATAAAAACAAATACATCTAACATAACATGTATCCATCTTAGAAAATACAAGAACAGGAGCCAGCCTAGAAATATTTTTGCATTTCATATATTCTATCCTTCTTAAATGGCTTTTTAAGTTCAAGCTCCATTTTAGACATTGAAAAATTTCAATGTCTAGCTACTAAGCAAGATGAGAGGATTATACAGTGTTCAAAATACTGTTTCTTAAGGACATCAGATACCTGAAACTAATGGACCTGCTTCACATGTAGGATCCTGAGGTGAAGGTATTGGTAAATGTAGAAGGTAGAAAATATTAAAAAAAAAAAAAAGCTGGGATGGGGAGAAGTTTCCCATGCCAAGTAAGCTTCTTAAGGAGAATAGACTGCTGTAAACTACTTCCAGGAAGGAAAGGGAAGGAAACAAGAGAATTCCTTGAAGTCAGTAGAAACTCATTCAATGGGACAAACTCAGGAGAAGACAGCTAAAACAATGCCACACAAGGGGAACACAGGGTATCTCATGATTTTTACTGACTAAGTCCACAGTGGCCTTGGGACTGAGAATCATATTTCTATGTAGTTTAGATCTACAGACCTGAAATAACCTGTCCACAAAGGCTTTGTTCCAAACAATTACCAGCTCTCCCCAGCAAATACCTGATTTTGGACAAGGTACTCTGTTTTATGGTTAATACACCAGGGCCTTAGGGAAAGCTCCCAAGACCTAGACAAGGCTGTTGCTATCTCTCCCAAGAATGTTCGTCATGCCTGCCTGAGAGCCTAAATGAAAGCTGTGCTTTATCTGGCCACTCATACATTGTTGGTTTACTTTTTAAAATCTGGTGTCCTATTTCCAATCTGGTAGAACTATGCTTTTCTGGAGAAGAAAACTGCAACTATATGGCATACTGGGCCTAAAGGTTGCTTCTGGATATTAGTATCTCTGTGAGCAGCTGGTTATGGGCCTTTTTTGTGTGTGTGTGTGTGTTTTCTTTTTGTTTTTTTTTGTTTTGTTTTGTTTTTTGTTTTTTTTGTTTTTTTTTTTTTTTGATATCAGTAAGGGACTACATGCTGTTATAAAACAGGAGTGGTTTCTTTGTAATGGTTTGGAGTCAAAAGTCTGGAAAATCATGGTGAACAAATGTGTATTTGGGATTCAAAATTCTATCAGGTCTGGTCAGCATACACTTAGCTTTGTGTGTTTTAGAAGCAGTCCTACCTCAGTTAAATTCTACTTTGTGAGACATACTATCTCCAAGGCATTTGTAAATCCTTTGTCTTACAAATTTACTCCTGTAGATCACTGCTCAATAGTGAAGTGCTACCTTACATGAGATGTCTTTTACAACCTTCAGAAAATTACCAATAAATGGATCTTACACATAAAATTGAAATGCAAAGTGCTGACCTTCTAAAAGATACTTACCTAACTAAAAGGCCTCTGGAAGTGGGTGCACCAAAAGTATGTAGAAGTTGACTAAATAGATGCTTCTACACACACCTTCCTGCTCCCAGTGCTCATAGCAGATACACCCCCACAGAACAGTTATTTAGAGGCCTGCCTCTCACTTCTGGGAATTTTATGGACTGTATGACAACTCAGGTAATACCCTCCACACTGGATCCCATACCTCACCATCTCCCACTACCCATCTGAGGACAGCAGACCCTCACTCACCATGCTGTGGTTTTGCAATTTGCCCTTCCTAAAAGCACAGTACACAAAACCACTGCCTCCAGTTTCTCTTCAAATCCAGGCCAGAATGGCTCTGTACTTCTTCTGACAGGCAGGTCACCTTGGGGTCTGATTGGCTAGTAAGCCTTAGTGATAAGAGTACCTCACAGCTGGATGCAGAGTGCTTTAGGACACATTACAATGGGTCCTGATTGCCTTCTACCACTGACAAAGACTTTTCTATGTCAGCAGAGATGTGCATTTTTATAACACTTGTTCTATAGCTGACCCCTGCTATCTTCCTGCAGTTCACAGGAATTTTCCTTTCTTCCTCCTAGACACAGTGTGGCTAGCTAACTATACTTACTTAAGTGGGTTAAGTTATTCTTGGTGAACAAGTTGGATGGGAGCTCAGAATATTTATTTACTACACAGAGATTTAGGGATACAAAAATTGATATTTGTTATTTGGTTTAACAATGAATTTATGTGAACTAAAGTAACTTTTTTACCTGGTTGTCTTGGGAACTTCAGACAATCAGGAAAGAAAAGCAGGAACCAGATTTAAAAAAAAAAAAAAAAAAAAAAAAAAGATAATATGTCTTTCTCCTGTCAGATAGCTGGATGATGGCTCCATGGATGTAGAGTTTTATCCCTGAAACTGAGAGCAAACACTTGGCAATTGCATAATAATGAGAAGAGTAGTCTTCATGGAAAATTGAATATTTGGAGAGGAATTGAACTAGGAAGTATGTATTTGTGAGCACTATTGTAAGCCAATACATCTTCACTGATAAGATAAAAAAGAAAACAAAGCAAAAACCTACCCCGACCAGATGAACCATGTTATTCATGGGTCGAGGTGGGCTAGAACCTGAAAATAAATGGGTGAGAAAGAAGGAATGAGACCAAGCAATGGTTTGTAAAGGTCTCAATTTTATTAGGCCAAAGAGAGGCTTTTAAAGCAAAGCATGGAGGAAGTGGTGAGGGGTAACTGTGCCCAATCGGGGGCTCTGGTAATGTCCCAGGCCATAAACCTCAGACCATAAATGTCTGCTTATCTCAATTCCTGCTGTTTGGTTAACCTCAGTTCCTGGGGTTAGTGACACAGACTGCTTGTTTAAGAAGTTTTCTGTTTTACCAAGATAAGGCTCAATTAGAGTTTTAAGGTGTAAGTAATTCTGCAAGTGGATGTGACTCAAGGCCGCCTCCCAACAAAAACCAAGTGCATTATTCAATGTTCTCTACAAGAAACGGAATGTATGATAAATCTCACCATATATGTAGAAAGTGGATTTATTATAATGTCTCACAAGCTGTGATCTAGTTAGTCCAACAATGGTTGCCTACCAATGGGAATCTTAGGAGTACAGAAGTTTTTTAGTTTATCAGGATGGATGTCTCAGCTGGTCATTATATACCAAAATTACAAAGACATGGGCTCTGATGGTAGTAAACGAATATATTTGGTAGCCAGAGCAAGGCTTAGCAGCCAAAGAGGGAGAGCTTCCTCCTTCAATACCCTGTATACATGCTGGCTACCACTAGAAGGTGGATCTGATTCTTCCTTTATCTGATTTGTATTATTTTGTTTTTTGTTGTCAAAACAGGTTTATCAGTGCAGCCCTGGAACTCTGAGGCTGGCCTCAACCTCAGAAAATCAGGCTGCCTCCTTTGTCCTGGGATTAAACATGTTCACTATCACCAAGCAGTTAAAAGTAGATCTCATCATCTATATCCTTACATGGCTTCTGTGTGCTATGGCAGTCCTGGAATTTAGTCTGCCAGTCTGACTTTTCTCAACCGGTATATGGTTATGCATTCCAAATTTTCATGAGTTCATTGAGCTCCAATAACTCCTTTTGTCCTTAAGATATTACCTTTCCTGCTACAGGATGCCTGTGTCTTGATGATGATTGTCTCCTATCTAAATAACAATAGATTTGGCCTAGACAGGTTTGCATGCACCCTGAAGGAAGGGAGTAAGTGCAGCTATGGGGAGCAGGAAGGCAGATAGTATGTGCAGTTATGAAGTGACTTTGGCATTAGAGGAAGTAATTTCTGTTTTCCATTCATACATACCCCTTCCATTGCCCCACCTTTGTTTGACTACTTATTTTAAATATCCTCTGGGGATTGACCTGGCCCATAGTGTTCCTCAAGGGGGCCCCTGTTTTTAAGCACTTTCTTGGATAAATATTCATTGATGGTTTCATATGTTTTTCTATACAGTGGAAGCTACAGCCTCTGACCATGGAGTTAAATATTTTCCCCAAATTTATACGCTTTTTAAATCTAGAGATAGAATATATTTATTTCCCCATTGATTACTCATTACAACTATGTCCTAATTAACACTCTTTAATTTCTGCAATCTAATGAAATGTATCTACTATACCAGTGTAAAACTGAGTAGGATAGCCTCAATGGAAACTTTAACATCTGACAATGACTGTTCCCAAAACATAGATGGGAGATAACAAGAGGGAACCAAAGTACAAAAAGTTGTAGAATTAACTTAGGGATGTAGAGACTGAGAGAAATAATTTTCCTAAAGCTTAGGACTATTTGTTATTGATGCATTCTTTTTGTCTAGATAAACTATAACTTCAGTAAAAAGATTCAAATACGATACTATAGCTTTGCATATTCCTATACTTGCACTTTTATTATCTCTTTTATTAGTAATTGTTGTTATAAAACCTAATATTTATGTGTTCTTGTGAATATGCAATCTGCATATTCAATGCATGCCCCATAAAATCCCAGTAAGATTCTTCACTGACCTTCAAAGAATAATACTCAACATTATGTGAAAAAAGCAAAAGACCCAGGATAGCCAAAACAATCCTGTGCAATAAAGGTTCTTCAGGAGGCATCGCCATCCTCGACTTCATGCTCTACTCTAGAGCTATAGGGCTGATAACCACTTGGTATTGGCACAAAAATAGACAGGTATACCAATTTAATCAAATAAATAATCCTGATATTAACCCTAACACCTACAAACACCTGATTTTTGACAAAACACTAAAAGTATAAAAGGGAGGGAGGAAAGCATCTTCAACAAATGTTGCTAGCACAACTGGGTGATGGTGTGTATAAGAGTGCAGATAGACCCATGTCTATAGCCATGCACAAAACTCAAGTCCAACTGGATCAAAGAGCTCAACATAATTCCAACCAGATGGAACTTCTTAGAATAGAAAGGGGGGATAAAATTAAATAACTGGTAGAGGAGACCACTTTCTGAACATAACTCCAAGAGTACATAAAATGAGAATGACAATTAATAAGTGAGACTTCTTCAAACTGAATAGGTTCTGTAAGGCAAAGGACACAGTGGACAAGACCAAACGGCAGCCCACAGACTGGAAATTGATCTTCACACCCCTACATCTGACAGAGGGCTGATGTCCAAAATATACAAAGAATTCAAGAAAATAGTCACCAAAATACCATGCATGGCCAAAGAACATTAGATATGAGCAGTAGACTCCAAGATCTTCCAGTAACACCTGCCCCCTTTCCTCATCTCCACACAAAGACACATCTCCCTTTGGGTTGAAATGAGAGGATGAAATGAATGGGGCTTCCCCTGACTCTACACAGAATTCCTGTTCCTCCATGGACACCTTGACCTCTCCATTTTATTAAATTCAAATGAATCCAGTCCTCCAACTCCAGGAGAGGTTTCCCCTTGTATTGTGGTTTCTAGTTGATTTTCTCCCTTCTGTGTACCAGCCAGATAATCTCTGGTGTCCTAAAAAGCCAACCGCTCTGGAGGTGCCACCTGTCTCCAATTCTTTTCCAACAATACTCTCTGGAACACATTCCAAGCCACCACTCTGAAGCACTTTATCCAAGTCCTCATTGATGTCAGAGCAAGCTGTTGAGTTCAACGATGGTTTTCAGCTGTCATCTCCCTTACTATTAGCAACAGGAGACACAGCTGACTGTCTCTCAGGTACTAGAGTGTGTACACCTGGTTCCACCACAGCAACCACTGCTGTCATTTTTGGGACTAAAGTTTATACCTATTTTGCAGCACTTTAGAATTTGACTTGAGATTTATACCTGGGGAAGTGCAGTAGTTGCTTTTCGTATTAGAGATGTTACAGCTTACTAGTCTATAATTAACTGAGTATTCATCACTGAATTTAAGCACTGGAGGATCAGCTAAAAAGTGGATTCATGAAGGTGGAATGCATATGGTGTAATATACTTCTCTTATTTTTCTGCATTTAACTCAAAGTAATTGTGAGTAAATGGAGGATCAACACTTCCATTCTTTGCCTGACTGACAGCAAAGTACTTACCTAAGTCTTTAAATTTTGTTTTCATTTCTGTGGTGATGCCATGGCTGGTGTGGAACTCCTGAATATATGGCTATATGGTAGCCTACTGTACTGTCTCACATTCTGGGATAGCTAGGATTGCTATATCATGGTTGCAGGTACCTCACTACTCATCTTTAAAGTGCACGTGGAGAAAGAATGATACTTGATATCTACCGGTTAGGGTTAGGGATTGATATTTCTTTTTAGAGGTGTCCTATGTATGTGAGTGTGTATGTATCCTACGTCTGTTTTTGTTGCTGTTCAATGTTGTCCTTGTGAGGATTTTATTTTTTGAGTTCACAAAATACTCCCAATATTAAAATGTTTTTAAAATAATGAGGATATTGTTTGCAATACTTTGTTGACTAAGAATAGATATGAAAGATGGTAAGGATTTGATTTGATTTTTTTTTTTCTTGGTGAAGTTTTTGTGTCAGTCTTTGGGTGTCTTCCTTCCTTATACAAGGTTTCATACAGTCCACATTCATCTTTAGCTCTCTAGGTACCATAAAGGACCTTGCAGTCCTGATTCTCCTGCCTCTACTTAATATGTGCTGGAAGACAACAGTATGCAACTTTGGCTCTCAGAATGTGTGTGTGTGTGTGTGTGTGTGTGTGTGTGTGTGTGTTTTGAGAAAGGGGCTTACTATGTTGCCTAGACTGGACTAAAACTCTGGCTGCCCCCTTCCCTTAGCCTCCTTAGTATTGGAATTACAGGTAGTTCAAGGTTGAGGCAACAGACCACTGATGGCCTTGTTTTTAAAAAAGTGTCACACAGGAAGTGTGAAAGTGACTGCCATTGTAGCTAAACATACTTAATCGTTGTTCTCTGTAGTTATACAGAAGTTACATAATTTAGGGATTTTTTTTTAATCTACAGGAAAGAAAATGCAAATATAAAAGAATTTAGCAGGGCAGCGGTGGTTCTGAAAGAGTCACACAGTGTGGAATAAGATGGTTTCTCAGTTGTTTTGATTTGCATTTCCCTGATAGCTAAGGATTTAGAGCACTTTCTTAGTTGTGTTTCAGCCTTTAGATTTCATCTATTGAGAGTTCTTTCTTTGATTCTGTACCCCATTTTTACTAGTTTTATTTGGTGTTTTGTTGACTAGTTTCTTGAGTTCTTTGTATATTTTGGAGATCAGCCCTTTGTCGGATATAGGATTGGTGAAAATCTTTTCCCAGTCTGTGGGCAGCCTTCTGGTCTTCTCCAATGTGTCCTTTGCCTTACAGAAGCTTCTAAGTTTGAAGAGGTCCCAATTATTAATTGTTGCTGTCAGTGTCTGTGCCCCTGGAGTTATGTTCAGGAAGTGGTCTCCTATACCAATTTGTTCAAGGGTAACCCCTACTTTCTCTTCTAAGAGGTTCAATGTGGCTAGTTTGCTGTTGAGGTCTGTGATCCATTTGGACTTGAGTTTTGTGCATGGTGACAGACATGGGTCTATCTGCAGTCTTCTACACCCCATCAATTTGTTGTTGAAGAGGCTGTCCTCGACCCATTGTATTCATTTAGCACCTATGTCAAAAATCAGGTGTTCATAGGTGTGTGGGTTAATATCAGGAATTTCAATTTGATTTCATTGGTCTAAATGTCTATTTTTGTGCCAATACCATGCTTGTTTCAGAACTATAGCTCTGTAGTAGAGCTTAAAGTAAGGGATGGTGATGCTTCCTGAAGTTTTTTTATTGCACAGGGTTGTTTTGGCTATCCTGGGTCTTTTGTTTTTCTATATAAAGTTGAATATGATCCTTTCAAGGTCAGTGAAGAATTGTGGTCAGATTTTAATGGTGTAGTGAGATTATCTGTTGCCTACAATCTTCATGGGCATAGTTAATTTCCTTGGGTTGGAGTTTTCATTCCAATAGTTTCTGTAGGGCTAGATTTGTAGATACATATTTTGAAAATCTGGTTTTGTCATTAAATAACTTGTTTTCTCCATCTATAGTGACTGTGACTAAGAGTTTTTTCTAGGTATAGTATCCTGGGCTCGCTTCCGTGGTCTCTTAATACTTGTAGAACATCTATCCAGGACCTTCTGGCATTGATGGTTTCCATGGAGAACTGCGGTGTAATTTTGATAGGTCTACCTTTATATGTTATCTTTTTCCTTCATTGCTCTTAATATTCTTTCTCTATTCTGTATGCTAGGTGTTTGATTATTATATTTCGAGGGTGTAGGGCGCTATGAAGTGCCTTGCCTTAATGGCGCAGGCTTCCACCTTCCAGATGGTGAGCGCTCTCTATGGTAAAAAAAAAAAAAAAGTCCTTATTTGGCCAAGGCTGTTGAGCTTGCTTGCTTCCCTATAAGAGCAGCCTATCTGCAGGGTCCCCGTGGCTCAATGGGGTTTATCAGCGCAAGGGGATTTAAGCCAGTGCAGGCATTTCCTGGAGTCAGAAGAAGAAGCATGTTCAAGGATCCTGAATTAACTACTTGAAGAAGATCTTGCCCGAGTTGCATCTTCCTTGCAGGCCGAGGTTGGGCACGACAGTTGGTGGCCCTTACCGGGATGGAGATCAGAACTTCTTGCAGTCAGGGCAGTACTGGAAAGTTTCAAGGTAAGGTAGGACAATAAAGCCTGTAGAAATAAGCAGCAATAAGGTTCCTTAGGAAGAGTGGGATAATAAGGACCGAATGGATAAGTGGCAATAAAGTCTCAGGCATTGAGCAAGAGGTTCTAGCGAACTGAAAGTAAAATTTTTAAAATGGGGACATCTCAGTCTCATCCAATTTTTCTGGCTATTCAGGAGCTACTTTTGTCAAAGAAACTTAAAGAAAAGCACATTAGAGAGGTTTCTGGGCGAATGCGATGCCATTGCACCTTGGTTTCGTAGTTTCAGGAGACCTTACCTCAGTGTGCTGGGACAAGTTTGGCAGGGATCTTGACTTCCCTTGGGAACAAGGGATGCTAAAGCCTGGAGTCAGACCCATTTGGATGTTAATGCATAGCTGCACTGAGAACCAGAAATGCTGTAGAGAGGCAGTGGAAAAGGGGCAAGCTGTGATAGAAATGCTACAAGAAGAAAGATCAGAAGAGCACAGGGGAGTCTGATATGGATGAAACAGACTCTGAGGGGGAATTGCAGGCCCTTGTAGAAAAGGTTCAGAAACAATCCCTTAGAGAACGGAGAGGGGAAGGGAAGGAGAAATGGCTATGTAAAGAGGAGGAGGATCCCCCTGGAATAAAGCATTGGTGGCTCCCCTTATCAGATGGAGGAAGGGGTGGGGCCGAAGGACAGGGCATTCCTTTTTCACTGAGGTGTGGAAAGCATTGCAAACTGACCTTGGTCTAGCTTTTTCAGTTTTCCAGGATGCCCAAGGCAATAGATATGAGGAGCTTTTAGACTTCAAGGTCATCAAGGCTTTGGCTGAGTCTATGAGAACATATGGGATTTCAGCTTCTTTTACTGTAGCCCAAGTTGAAGCCTTGAATAGACACTGCATGACTCCTAGTGTTAAGATGAAAATTTCATGCCTTGAAATGCATCTATTATATGGATGATATATTGTTGGCGGCCAAGGATGAACAAATTTTAGATCAGGCTTATGAAGATTTGGTTAAATTATTGGAAAAGGTTTTTATAGCCCCTGAAATGGTTCAAAAGGATAAGATTGTTAATTATTTAGGAGCCAAAGTGTATGAAAGACAAATTGTTCCTCAAAAGATTGAGTTGAGAAAGGATAATTTGAAAATGTTAAATGACTTTCAGAAGTTATTAGGAGATGTTAATTGGATTAGGAGTTATTTAAAGTTGCCAAATCATGAATTAAAGCCATTATATAATATATTAGTAGGGGATCCAGCTCTTGATTCTCCTAGGCAATTGACTGTTGAAGTGAGAGAAGCCTTATGTAAAGGTGAGGAAAGACTACAAAATGCTTTTCTATCTAGATGGATGGAAGGTCAAGCTATCACATTTTGCATTCTCCCTACTTAAAATCAGACTACAGGGTTGTTATGTCAGGATGGATCATTTCGTTGGATTCATCCCAAAATCTCCCCCAGTGAAAGCAATAGAACGTTATCCCACAGCAGTCGCTAGTTTGCCTCATAGTGGAATTCAACAAAGCTTTCAATTTTTTGACTGCCCCCAGCACTACTTGTGGTGCTTTACTACTGTCACCAGGTTAAGATCTTGTGTGGCACTATAGATAATTGGGCCATATTGCAATGTGGGTTTGAAGGAACGATAGAAAATCATTATCAAAAACATGATTTAATATCATTTTTAAAGGAACATCTTGTGATTTTTCCAAAAGTAACCTCATCAATCTCACTTAGTGGAGTGCCAAACAAATGTTTTTACTGATGGTTCAAAAACTGGTTGTGGGGCATATATGATTGCAAATAAGCCTCCTGTGTTGTTTCAATTTCAGGCAGGATCCCCTCAAATTGTGGAATTGAAAATTGTAGTCGAAGTATTCAACATTTGCCCATTTGCATTTAATTTGATCTCAGATTCAGCATATGTGGTGAATGCAGTAAAAATTTTGGAATTAGCGGGCACTATTAAAATAAGTAGTGTTGTTTGTTCACTCTTACAAGAGTTACAAAGATTAATTAGGTTGAGAAAGAAAGGCTTTTATATTCATCATATTAGAACTCATACGGGTTTGCCTGCCAGGGCCCTTAAGTGAAGGAAATTACATTGTTGATCAATGGACAATGGTGGAATGTATTTTTTACAGCTCATCTTTAGATCAGGCTAGGCAATTCCATCAGCAATTTCATGTAAATGCAAGGACTCTTCAACAGAAATTCCATTTGTCAAGAGCAGATGCCCCAACAGGTGCATCTTTGAAATCACAAGATCTGCTTGCCTCTGCCTCTCAAGTGCTAGGATTAAAGGCGTGTGCCACTACACCCAGTTCCTCTTTGTCTTTTTAAACCCATTTTATTTTTTTTCCATGTCTCCTAATTTTAAAACACACTGTAAACTTTTAGATTCTTAATATGGATCTGTCTTTACTGTAAATTTTTATCTTCGTCTGGCCACAAATCTTTATCTGTTAAACAACAACATTACTAAAATGAAATTCATAGTTGCTTCTGCGGCAGTTTATCAAACATGGAGGCATCTATTTTACCTCCAGCAGTGAGAGCTGTGCTTTCTGCCTTGGTCTGCACTGCCATCCAGCCCCATGCTGCCAGATTGGAGATGTGGTCACTGCCATTGCCTGCTCTCGTACACACCAATAAATTGTTAGTAGTGCTTCTTAAAAGCCATGCAGTTTTTTGCTGATTATGCTGAGTCAGAAAACTCTCTTAAAGGAGCGGCACAATTTGCTTGTCTCTCTCAAGTAGAGTTCAACCAAGAAAAATGCTGCTACCAAGAAAGCTTGTTTGTCTTTGTTCTTTTGTTTCTAAAACCCTTTTTGAAGCTTTTTTTAACGTTTAAGTGGAAGTTCTTACTAGCCACATGGGCGCCATTTGTAACGAGTACGGTTTTTCCACCTGCTGCCTCGCCCCAATGGGCATGGTCAGTGCCACAGAAGGACTATCTCACTACAGCTTTAGGCCCCCAACTATTGACTATAAGCATATTGACTGAAAAGGAAACAGCTAAGAATCCAGATTGGGACTATGATAAAACGGATTTGGACATTGTTCAAAAACTAGGTGCAGATTATGACCCCAATCGGCAATGCTGGGTCTACCAAGGAAAGACTATACTGCCTATAAAAATGGCAAAAATGTTAATAGACCACCTCCATAAACTGACTCATCTGAGCGCCAAAAAGATGAAAACTTTGCTAGATAGTCAAGAAATTGGAACTTACCTTCCCAATCGGAATTTATTACTGGAACAAGTAACTGCTAACTGTCTGGCCTGTGCCCAGATCAACCAAGGAAAAACCAAACTGAATTCTGGGATCTGGCTTTGTGGCCATAGGCCTGATGTCCATTGAAAAACAGACTTTACTGAAGTCAAACGTGGAATGTATGGTTATAAATATTTACTAGTTTTCACAGATACCTTCTCAGCAGGGATGAAAACATTCCCTACCAAACACGAGACTGCAAAAATGGTTACCAAGAAACTCTTGCCTGAGTTTTAACATCGGCATGCTCAGTCCTCCGAAAGACTGAAGCGTCCACAGGTACCTGTGTAAACAATAAATAACCTCTTGCACTTGCATCCAGTGGTCTGGTCTCGTCTCTTGGGGGCAAGGGCCTTCCCCCCTGACAGGCTCCCAACTCTTGGGGTCTCATGGGGGTCTTTCAATACCAACACCCACTTGGTGTGGGGGTAAACCCTAGGGGGTTAATGCCTCTAAAGATATGGTAGATGGATGTCATGCATATTTCAGAAATTCAGAGCTTTGAAATAAGTACATTTGTCTGTAGATACTTGCTCAGGTGTGGTACATGCTATGCCTTTAAGCGGAGAAAAATTCCACAATGTCATTGGACACTGCCTGGAAGGCTGGGTGGCTTGGGGAAAACCGCAACAGCTAAAAACTGATAATGGGCCAGACTATACGTCTCAGAGATTTACTTCCTTTTGCAAACAAATGGAAGTTCAGCTTGTTCATGGATTACCCTACAATCCTCAAAGGACAAGGGATTGTAAAGTGAGCTCATCGCACCCTGAAAGAATGCTTAATAAAACAAAAAGGAAGGAATATCTTTAGCCCTTTTTACCCTTAATTTTTTTAATTTTGTATGTTGATGGCCTTTCCACTGCTGATCGTCATCAGCAGCAAGGAGAGAGCCTAAAAGGCTATGTGAAATGTAAAGATGTGATCACCGGGTTATGGCATGGTCCTGATCCGGTGTTGGCATGGGTCTGTTTGTGTTTTTCCCCAGGATCGCCAAGAACTGTTGTGGGTCCCAGAGAGGATTGTAAGAAAGTGCAACAAATATGAAGAGCCTGCTGTTGCTGTTGATCATCAGCCTGATTTGGCCACCAGTGCAGATGAAGCTTAGATTTACCTTATTTGCCTTATGAGAGTGAGAATACTAGTATAAATGAAAATAGGAGTTTTGATTTAACAGGAAGCCTATGCTTTTATGTGATATTAGTGATAAGAGTCAGTGAATTATGTTATTTAATCAATCTGCAGCTTGGTTTGATGTTCCCACCACGGGAGGCTCCATTAGGTAGGTCAACGCCTCCTGGGTAAGTGGATGGTGGCCTGCTAAAAGTGAGTTTGACAAGCCAGCACCCCATCAGCCTAAGTGGGCCCCTCATTGTTCAGGTAAACAAGGAGATGGATTCCTTCCCTGGATGGGATGTCAATCAAAAGAGGTTGTTTGGGCGAGCAAGCGATATTTTATCTTCTCACCAGGAATTAGTACCAGCTTCAATAAAACCTTTGCTGGGAGAAACTTTACTGATCGGGATCTGCAGCAGGTGGATATTTCCAACCCTTTTGATCTCTGGCTCTTGTGTGGCATTAATGGCAGCTGCACAGATTTGTCTCCTTTCCTTATGAAAAGGGGCGTAGGCCATGGGGTGGCTGAATTTGCTTGGTCTGCCTCTGAGCATTTTGGTGAATGATTCAATCCTAAGCCTCCTCAAGCTAGCAGATGGATTCCCATGCCTGTTTTTGCCCCGAGTCCTATGACAGTGTTTAGATGTCAGAGAGATTTTGGCATTACAGCAGCCAGAGTGGGCTCTTTTGCAGTTGTGGTTTCAGTCACGGCTACCGTGGCCATGCGCACATCAGTACAGACAGCCTCTAAGTTAAATGAATTGTCCAAGAATGTGGCTATCGCCTTGGATGCTCAATCCACAATTTGTGATCAGTTAAAAGGAAGTCTTATGATCATGAAACAAAGAATTGATCTGGTGCAGGAGCAAATAGACACTTTGTGGCAGTTGGCACAAATAGGATATGAATGGAAGATGACAGGGCTATGTGTGACCTCTGTGCCATATCAAAAGTATTCAGTGGCTACCAGTATGCCTAACCAGATTTCTCAGTATTTTTAGGCTATTTGATAAGTTAATGCAGGACCTGAGACTTTCCATCATGCATGTGTATTACACCCGGGTCAACATCTCAGCTGCAGAGGGACTATCTACATGGATCACTTAAGCCATGAACCGCCTGAAAGAATGGGAGGGAATGGGAGACAAAGCTATACTCTTGCTGCTTATCTCCCTTGTGGGCCTGTGGTGCCTTTGTAGGATGTCAGTTGCTCAGAGGCAGCATGAAGCTATGGTTTTCTAGCCATTTATAGCCATTGAGGCAGGGCAGTCCCCCCCCAGACATGGCTTGCTGTCATGAGTAAGAATTGATCCTTCACTCTCAGGTTGTATGGTTTAGCACTGCACTCCAAGTTGGCTCTGGATGCAAGCAACTCTGAGAAGGGCAATTATGGTTGCATGTGGGTTGGTGTCTGAGGCCCCACCTCCAGGAAAAAAGATACCGGACGGGTGTGCCACTGACTTGGCTGACTACCAGGATTCAGGGTCCTTACAATGTCCACTAAATTACTGCAGATCAGAACACTACCCTTGCCTGTTGCATTAATAAAACAAAAATGGGGAACTGTAGAGAGCTGCAAAGTTACATGCCTTAAAGATGGTGCTGGCTTCTGCCTTCCACCTTCCCAATGGTGAGCGCTCTGTTGTAAACAAGTTCTTATTTGGCTAAACTGTTCAGCTTGCTTGTTTCTTTATAAGAGCAGCCTATATGCAGGGTCCATGTGGCTCACTGGGGTTGGTCATCACATGGGGACTTAAGCGTGTGTGGGTGTTTCCCTGGGGTCAGAAGAAGAAGCTGTTCAAGGATCCTGAATAAACTGCTTGAAGAAGATCTTGCCTGAGTCATGTGTTCCTTGAAGGGGTAGGTTGGACACGACACCATAGAAACAAACTGAAAAAGAAAAAACCATATGATTATCTCCCTAGATGCTGAAAAGCCTTCGACAAAATTCAATACCCTTTCATGATAAAGGTCTTGGAGAGGTCAGGGATAGCAGGAACATACCTAAACATAATAAGAACAATATACAGCAAACCAACAGCCAACATCAAACTGAATGGAGAAAAAACTTAAGCCTCTAAACTAATGAACAAGACAAGGCTGCCCTCTCTCTTCATATCTCTTCAATATCATACTAGAAGTTCTAGCTAATGCTATAAGACAACAAAAGGAGATCAAGGGGATCCAAATTGGAAAGGAGGAAGTTAAACTGTCTCTATTTGCAGAAGATATGCTGGTTTACATAAGCAACCCAATAAAATCTACCAGGGAACTCCTACAGCTGATAAACACCTTCAGCAAACTAGCAGGATACAAGATAAACTCAAAAAAATCAGTAGCCCTATTTTTTTCAGACGACAAAGAGGCAGAGAAAGAAATCAGAGAAACATCACCCTTTACAAAAGCCACAAGCAACATAAAGTATCTTGGTGTAACGCTTACCAAACAAGTAAAAGACCTATATAATAAGAACTTTGTGGATCTAAAGAAAAAAAAGAAGATACCAGAAGATGGAAAGATCTCCTATGCTCTTCAATAATTAAGATAAATACAGTAAAAATGGCAATCTTGCCAAAAGCAATCTACAGATTCAATGCAATCCCCATTAAAATCCCACCACAATTCTTGACTCACCTTGAAAGGATAATAATCAACTGTACATCGAAAAACAAAAGACCCTGGATAGCCAAAACAACCCTATACAATAAAAGAACTTCAGGAGGCATCAACATCCCTGACTTTAAGCTCTACTATAGAGCTATAGTTCTGAAAACAGCCTGGTAATTGCATAAAAATAGACAGGTAGACAAATGGAATCAAATATAAAATACTTATATTAACTCATACACCTATGAACACCTGATTTTCAACAAAACAGCTAAATTATACAATGGGGCAAGGACAGCATCTTCAACAAATGGTGCTGGCACAATTGGATGAGGGTGTGTAGAAGACTGCAGATAGAGCCATGCCTGTCACCATGCAGAAAACTCAAGTCCAAGTGGATCAAAGACTTCAACATCAATCCAGCCCCATAAAACCTCTTAGAAGAGAAAGTAGGATGTATTCTAGAAGAAATTGGTATAGGAGACCACTTCCTGGGGCATAGACACTGCAAGCAACAATTAATAAATGGGACCTCTTCAAATTAGAAGCTTCTGTAAGACTAAGGACACAGTCCACCTGACCAAAGGGAAGCCCACAGGCAGGGAAAAGATTTTCACCAATCCTATATCTGACAAAGGAGTGATCTCCAAAATATAAAAGAACTCATGAAACCATTCAACAAAACACCAAATAACTCTATTAAAAAATGGGGTACAGAACTGTAGAAAGAATTCTCAATAGAGGAAATCAAAAAAGCAGAAAGACACTTAATTAAGTGCTCCACATCCTTAGCTATATGGGAAATGTAAATCAAAACAATGTTGAGATACTATCTTACTCCTGCCAGATGGCTAAAATTAGAAATACCAATGATGAATCATGTTGGAAAGGAATCATGTTGCTGGTGGGTGTGCAAACTCATACAGCCATTTTGGAGACCAGTATAGCGGTTCTTCAGGAAAATGGGAATTATTTTACCACAGGATCCGGTCATCCCCCTCTTAGGCATATACCAAATGATCCACATCCAGGCAACAAAGACATCTGTTCAACTATGTTCATAGCAGCACTATTTGTAATAGCAAGAACCTGGAAGCAACATAGATGTCCCTCAATTGAAGAATGGATAATGAAGATGTGGCACATCTACACAATGGAACACTACTCTGCAGAAAAAAAATAATGGTATCTAGAAATTCGCAGACAAGTGGATAGCACTTGAAGAAACAATTCTGAATGAGGTAACCCAGTCACAAAAAAGAGTATCATAGTATGTACTCACTCATATATGGATTTTAGACCTAGATCAAAGGATCACCGGCCTGTAATTCACACCACCAGTGGTGTATTCCAAGAGATTCATATAAAGTCCGTCACAGAACCGGGAAGGGACAATTCCCCCAGAGCACAGGGGTAGTGGGGGGGCAGAGAAGGGAGAGAGAAGTAAGAGAAAATGAGAGGGAAGAAAGGAAAACACATGCAACCAGGAAGACTGAACCCGGTCAGGAATAGAAGACAGGAGAGAGACAGAGAGAGAGAGAACATAAAAGAGGGAGCCAATATTTTTTTGAGGATAAAACTGAACACAAAGTAAGGTCTAGAGAACTACAAGAGTACAGCCAACTAACAATTTGAGCTTCCATGGAAGGGATACCATAAATGCCCTTCCCGGTTAGTGAGATCAACAACTAACTTATCCATGGATCCCTCAACTAATGCCTGTTGGAAACAGGAGCAAACACCCATACATAAACACTGAATCGAACTGCAACCCAAATGCAGATGGAGAGGACAGAAACACCAGATTGCAGAAACACATAGAGACAGCTTACCTGAACAGGGAGGAGCTAACGGACCACCAGACTGATAGCTGGGAAGGAAGCATGGGACTCACTCATGTCCCCCTGAATATGGGTCTCAGGCCGAAGGACTGAGCAGTCTAAAGGATCTCAGACAGTGGAGCCAGGATGTATCCCTGGTGTACAAAAGGACTTTGCGAACACATCCTCCATGGAGGGATATGTGCCTTAACCTAGAGACAGGAGAGAAGCCCTAGTCCCTATTTCACATGACCTGTCAGATCTACATGACCCCAATGTGATGGCATTCCCCTACACATTGAATTGTGTTGCGGGGATGAGATGGGAGGGTGGTTAGGGTGCATGTGAAAGGGCAGAGAGAGTAAATCGGAGGGAGGGAGGGAAAAAGGAAAGAAACGAGGGAGTCAGAACTGGGATCGACATGTAAAATAATAAATTCAATAAAAAAAAAATGCTTTGACTCCGAAATTTAAGTTCAAGGACAAGTTACTTGGGAAAGGATTTTTATTTTTGTTTCCACAGAAAATGAAAAGCTGTGTATTCCTTCCAGACTAACGTGGTTTGATCAAGCCAGACCACCTGAAACAGAGTAGCAGGTGATCCTAAATTCAAAACAGCTGGACCAAGCAGCCTTAGATTTCAGCCATGATTTCTGCACCTTCTTAGAATCCCCGATGACAGCGCCCCTTACAAGCAGGAAGTAGTTTTGAAAGAACGACGCCCAAATTCCCAAATATGGTCTAAATATGTTTTTTCATTTAAATGGACTTAGTTATATAAAATTAAAAAAAAAAAAGAAAATCTTGAATGCACTGAACAAACTGGACCTCTCCATGTTCTTCAACTTGCCTTCCATATTCATGAAAAACATGTTGGTGCTGACTATAAAGACATTTCCATAAAATGCTCCCTGATTGAAATCAATCCTCAGATTCAGCCCAAAAGTAGAAGTATTCATATTTTGCACCATGATCTGCATAGCTTCTAGGAATACATGGGACCTCACGAATTTGAATGACTCAATAGGTTTTCAACCATCCTCAGGGAAGCCCCGACTCACAGACTCTCTGCCTCCAAATACCATCCTCTTAATCTTAGGATAGCATTCCCTTGCTTACCATTCTATGTCTTCCTTGCTCATCCATGCTCTTCATAGTTTTTTATAGCAGTATGCAAAGAACAGCAACCAATCCAGTGGAGCCTGTTGTGCTATAAAATCAGCTATAGCTATAGCTCAGCTTCCACATTGGGCAGATGAAATCAGAGCTGAATTATTCAATGTTCTCTACTTGAGCAGGAATGGAAGAATACAGCCCTCTGTTTTTGTTGAAAGTGGATTATTGGGCTGTCACAGAAGCTGAGGGCTTCTTAAAAATCTAGCCTGCAGCATGGCTCCAGGAAGTTTCCTGAAAAACCTTAGGTTAGCCTTTGGGCCCAGATTCCCTGATTGGCTAGTGAGGCTTGGGTGGCAAGAGTAAGTCCTCAATGGTTAAAGTGTTCTTAAAGACAAAGTAAAAACATGCATTTCTTTTTCTTTTATATTCTTATTTATTTATTTATTCATTTATTTTGGTTTTTCAGGACAGGGTTTGGCTGTGTACTACTTTTTGTCTAGGAACACACTTTGTGGACCAAGCTGGACAATTCAGAATCTTAATTATTATTATGATGATGATGAGGAGGAGGAGGATGATTATTGTGATTACAACTATAACTATTGCTACTACTCATTCCGTCATTTTGTAGTAGATTTTTTCATATTAATTAATTTTTTTTTTAATTTATCGATTTTCCAACCCAGGTTTTCAATACTGGCTGATCCTGGAACTCTCTCTGTAGATCATTCTGCACAGAATATTAAAAAAAATAAGGAGACTTAGGGCATAAAAGGTGTCTGTTCTATAGATTCTTGCAGAGATCAAAGTATTGTGGGTAGTATTTACCTGGTTGCCACAGGCACCTCAGAAAACCATGAAAAAAATGCAGGAACCATATCACAAACAAGATGATATATTGTCCCTGACAGACACCTGGGTGGTATCTCCATTGCATTGTGAGTTTTAATCCTGAAGTTAGTGTCAATTGTTTGAGAAATGAATAATAATAAAAAGTGTTGTTTCATGGTAAGTTTAATATTCAGAGAGAATGTGAATGGGAAGAATGCCTCTATGAGCACTATAGTGAACCAGCTCAGCTTCCACATTGGGCAGGTGAAATCAGAGCTGAATTATTCAGTGTTCTCTACTTGAGCAGGAATGGAAGAATACAGCCCTCTGTTTTTGTTGAAAGTGGATTATTGGGCTTTCTCAGAAGCTGAGGGCTTCTTACTTAATATTTGCCTAACAATGGAAATTTGAAGAATTCTGTAGTTGCTTGGTTAATGAGTCTAGATGTCTGAGCTGGTCTTCAGCATACACAAGTATTTCAAAGAAATGCTCTCTAAAGCTATTAAAGGAATAGACTCAGTAGGATCCATATGGCTTCCACTTTGTGGATCCTGTAAAATATTTCTTCAAGTATGATGGTATTTCACGGTCCTTTAAAAAATGAAGCTCCATTTTATTCATTCATTAAACTTAAGTCATCAACCAAAGTTAGGGCAATGCCAGAGGATTTCTATTAATATCTATAAATGGCTAATAGGAATTGCTTCCCATAATACTAAACACACTCCATAACTTCAGGCACTGCCTTCAGGTACTGTATAGCTGTACTTACTCCCTGCCAGAAGGGTGTGTGTAAAACTGACTGGGCCCAAACATATCGTTATTTAGATGGGAGACATTCACCATCAAGGTTCAGACAACCTATAGCAGGAAAGATTATGTCTTAAGTACAAGAATGTTATTTGATTTCAACTTTCCTGGTTGAAATGTGGTAATGGAAAGTTAAAAGCACTCTGGTCAAATCTTGCTGAAGGATGATCCCCATCTCCTTTTTCCACTGATGTTTAAAAATTGTACGGGGCACCTGTAAGACAAACCTGAATGTGGAATGCAATATTCCTAAATTCCAGAAGCCAAAATTATAGTTTCTCCCTTGTGTGTTCCAAAACATGCCAAAAGCAAGCCTGTGATGCACACAGGAAAGCAATATTTGTTTCTCTTTTGTTTTCTTTTGGTTTGATTTGGTTTTCCAAGGCAGGGTTTCTCTGTAGGATTGGAATTTTCTTTGAAAATCAGCCTGGCCTAGAATTCACAGTGATCTGTCTGCCTCTACCTCCCAAGTGCTTGGATTAAAGTTTTGCACCACCACAGACCAGTATGGATACTGATATGAAAGCTATCTCATTCTCCTCAGGGAACATATATACAGGTAGGCACAGAGCACAAAGGCCATTGACCTGGTCAGCACAAGTCACATGGTCCCTCAAAATCTCAATAGCAATGACATCTAGGCAGAGCTGCTCTTCAAGCTCTGAAGCCTAGACATGCATCATGCTGTGTGGCAGTGAGCTCCTACAAGAGAGCCTGCAATTTGGTTTCATATTAACATCTGTCCATTATCCAGATTATTGATTACTCTTGTCTGTGGATGGACACAAAGAAATGGCCATCCAGGCATTTTGTACATCATCTAAAATTGATTACAGGCTCCACACTGCTAATTTTCACCAATGGAAAACAGGAAATTGCTTGTGTTCCTTCTGTCTCCCACCTCTTTCTGCACAGTGTCTACAGCAAAATTAAAGTTCTTAAATGAACTCAATTCTTTCATATTCCTCTATTTGCAGTCCCTAATACCAGCCACAGGGTTTGGTAAACCATCAATAAATGATCTGTATTTGCTTCTCAATGAACATCCAAAGCCTCATCCTGAAGGATTTGCAGTAGTTTCTTCCCAGCGCAGGGTAATACAGGCACAATTAAATGTGATCCATGCAATTTTCATTGACCTAACCTTGTATGACATGACCCAGCTCAATATAAACTTGCAAAATTTTGATCACACAAATCTAGTCTGTCTTCATTCACCTGACATAAATTCATACACCCTGAGTATTTAAAGAACACAATCACCTAATATGTATTAGTTACGATTTTTTTTATTGCTGTGTATATACACAAACAAATTCCACAAGTCTTGTTGTTGTTGTTTGAGAAAGGGTGGCTTTGTAGTTTGTCCTGGAACTAGTCTTATATATCAGTCTGGTCTCCATCTAAAAGAGATCTGCTTGAATCTGCCTCTTGAGTAGTACTCTCCCAGTCAGGGGAACCCAACCCTGGCCTCACCAATGACAGGCAGGGATGAGATATTCACCACTATACTATCCAGGAGAGATCTTATATAGAAGACACTTAATTGCAGTCACTCACAGTTTCAGAGGTCCAGTCCATTGTCATAATAAGAGAAAACATGATTGGAAGAACAATGTGATGCTGCTTTCATCTTGATACACAGGCCAGAGGACGTCATCTTACACACTCGCTCATATCCAGAACATGGAAACCCCGAAAGCCCATCATCAGTGATGCTCTTCTTCCCAAAATGCAAACCAAACTGCAGCAAAGCCTCACCTTATAATAGTACTACTCCCTATAACATCATCGGCACAATCACACCCAAACCATCATGTTTCCTGAAGCAGGGCCTTTTTCATGATGGTAACTTAAGCAGCTGATTACCTACCCTGTTTGCCCTTGCAATACACTCAGAAAAACTATTCATTTTACTCTAGTCTAAAGGCAGAAAACATGCTACTCATGAATTTTTTGTTTTCCTGTAAATGCAATGGATAGTTTACTCCATGACGTAAATGTACAATTTTAAAACTCTAAGGACATAATTTTTCCTCTTCTGGTATTTTTAGATCATTTGTTATTTTGGAGTGGGTCATATTTTAAATCAAATTGCAGTGTTACAGATTAATGAGGTCTATTTATTAAATATTTCTGTAAAAATAATTGGTATCCACAAATAAAGTGTTTAAGATACTTGGTCTAAAGCATGTACTGAAGGAATACATTCATTTATTTAAGAAGGGATAATCAAGAGAAGCAAAAAACTGGGATCAAGGATACCTATGTCATAAAGAGTGAGCCTGTCTCAGAAACATAATTCTAAAAAGCTGGAAGTGCAGCTATTCTATAGTCTGCCTTTCCAATAAGAAAAAACTCCATAGACTTAAGAGATAAAGAATATCTTTGCAATGATAGCATGTATCTTTTTCTGGCAAATGGGAAAATGGGACATAGCCTAAAACAGATTTGTTGGGGGATTTTGAGACAGGGTTTCCCTGTGCAATAGCCTTAGTTGTAGTGAAACTAGCTGTGATCATGACATTCGTTTCAAACTCACAGAAATCTGCCTGCCTGTGCCTCCTGAATACTGGGGTTAAAGGCAAGCACCACCACAACCTGGATCCTAAAACAGACTTTTGCATTACATAGATACTGCCATTTTTAAATTCTTTCAGGGTCAGATTACAACTGAAACTTTGAAGAATTTAAATAGTAATAAAAAACAGCAAGTAAGGCCAGGAAGGCAATTAAAGACTTCAACAAAAAAATTTCTACCATAATTATTTAATAGTACATGAGTGACATGAAAGAGACTTTCACACTTCACTGACAGGTCTTGGGGTAGAAGTGTGTGAAGATGAGGGAAAGTGGAAAGGCAAAACAAAGACAAGATAAAACCTGGGGAAGGGATGTCTTCCTTAAAGTATGTCTTATTCTAAGTAAGCTTCTTATCAGGAATAGCTTCCTGTTCCCTACTTTCAGGGGGAGATGGAATAAATGGGAGAATTTTAGAAAGTCAGGAGGAGTTATCTTTCAATTTGACCAGCTCATGAGAATGCTACTCACACATTGCATCAGGAGGAGAACACAGTGCATCTAGGGAACTTTACTGTTATGCCCTCAGTTCCTTTGGACCTATAACCACAGCTCCATGTGATGGGAAGAGTAGTGTTCACAAGATATGAAGCAACCCCTCCACCAAGGCTGTGGATTCCAACAATTACATTCTCTCCTATGCATCTTCATTATGTTAAAAGACAGCATATATTTAATTCTCAATACCTGAGGGTCTAAGTCTAGGTCCCCAGGCTGATACTGAATCTGCTAAGCTCATTAATGGGTTTGAGAAGGAGCTATGTTCCTTCTTTATGAGTCAGGACCTAAACAAATGACTTTCTTGCTCAGTCAACCCCTCAACCCAACAGTGCTTACCTTTTCAAACACTTCTCCTCTGTGCTCATCTTGCCCATCTGGCCGAAATAGGATTTTCTCTAGAAGAAAACTGGACCATCTGGCAGACCAATCCAATAGTTCCCTCTTAAGCAGCTTGAGAATGACTTCTTCTATGATATGAGGATGGGCCTAGGGGCTGTTTGTAAATCAGGAGTTTCTCCTTTGACATGATTTGCAGCCAAACTCCCACAGAGACATATACAGATACCAAAAAGAGATAATTTTTACATAGCTTAACATTGAGCTCAGGTGAACTGAATTTGCTCTTTTCCTGGTTGTCACAGGCACTTAAAATCAGGAAAGAGAAGCAGGATCCAGATGACAAAGAAGATAGTTGCTCTTTTTCCTCCTAGAAAGCTGGATGATGGCTCTAAGAATGTAGGAGTTTTAGCCTTGAAACTCAGAGCAAATGGTTGGAAAATGCATAGTAATGAAAACAGTAGTCTTCCCTAAAAAGTTGAAGAGTTGGAGAGGAATGAAACTAGGAAGTTCATATTTATGAGCAATATTGTTAGTCAACACATGTTGAGTACCACGTTAAAATCAAAAGAAAGCAAAAACTATCTGGATTATTTGAGGTTCTCTGCATGAACAGAGATGGTAGGATGAATCTCTGCATACATGTAATACATGGATTTATTATAATGTCTCATAGGCTGTGGTCAATGTAGTTAAATAGGGCTGCCTAACAATGGATATCTGAAGACTACAGCAGTTGTTTAATTCACCAGGATGCATGTCTCACGTGGTCATCATTATACTCTTAAAGTCCAGAGAAGAAAGCTCTAAAGCTAGTAAAGTAATAAACTTGGTACCCATAGCTAGGGCAAGCAGCAACAGAAGGAAAGCCTCCTCCTTCAATACCCTTTATACATGCAGGATACCACCAGATGGTGAGACCCATATTAAGATAAATCTGGTTCTTCCTTATGTGTTTTGTTTTATTATTGTATTTCATTTGTGATTACTGACAGCCTCCTTAGTTCTGATATTAAACATGTGCATTGCCACCAAGTAGTAAAAGATGGATCTCATCATCTAATTCCATATAAAGCTTCCCTGAGTGGCTTTGACAGTTGTGGAAAACATTCTGCCTGCCTGACCCATCTGAAATCCTATATGAGAACCCATTCCAAGTTGTCATGGGTACAGAGAGCTCAAATAACAACTATTGTCCCTAAGATATTATTTATCCTACTATAGGTTGTCTGGGCCTTTTTGGTGAATATCTCCTATCTAAAAGCAATATACTTGGGCCCATACAGGCTTATGCACACCCTTCAGACAGGGAATCGTGCAGGTATGCGGTTCCTTAAGGCAGATAATATGTGCAGTTATGGAGTGACTTTAGATTTAGGGGAAGTGATTCCTATTTGCTCTTTCTACATATTAATAGAACACCTCTGCCATTGCCCCACCATTGGTTGACTAAAGTTTGACATATGAATTAAATGGAGCATTCAGTATTTGTAGTATGATAATCACCTTGTCCCTCCCTATGGCATAGACCACGCCCATTGGGGGTGGAGACAGGGCCGGATGTGACCCAGGGGAACTAATTTTGAGGAGGATACTGGGAGAGCTCTCTTGACTGCAGCACAGGAACAGCTTCCTGGGACCAGGAACCTGCTGGAGTTCATCTGTACATGTTGTAAGTTATTTTTCCCTGAATAAACATCTATTCAGCCCATTTTTTTCTCCTGATCCTTATCAAACATCAATATCTGGTGTCAGAAGCAGAATCTGGATTTTTACCGGACCTGGTTTTCACCAAGGTGGCAGACGCTGCTCGCTTCCCACACCCTCCCCAAATGGGCAGGGTTCCTTGCATAACCAGGGGCCATACCACAGCTTGAGGGACATTTGCCTCTGTCCTACAACTTTACCCCCCACCTCAGCCCTGAGAAAGCTAACACTGCTTCTCATCTTTTGCCAATTCCCCACTTTGCATTTGCAACTGTGGCACACATGGCGCCTGCCCAGCTGGTGTGTTTCCTGCTGCCCAAAGGCGCCAGTAAGAGGCAACACCTGTTAGCCCTGGGGTCCCCGAAATTTGCACAAGGCTCCTTTCACTCATTCGTTTAACAAAATTTTGCTTGCCTTTGTTTGTTAAGAGCTATTCTTCAGGGACCAACATCAGAAGGATTGACTGCTGCCAGATGCGATTTGGTGGGAAACCACAGGCATTACCACCACAAGCTGAGTTCAACAACTAAAACTGTCAAAGTTCAAGGACAGCAGAATTACACCTAAGGTAAATGCAATATTCTTCACAATTTAAGATGATAAAATATATGGATCAATTGTTCCAAACCTAGGGTGGATAATCTTATTATGCAAGAATTTAGAAATTCCTGTACTTCATATATAGAAGGTATTTTAACAGAAGAAAATCATGGCTTAACCAATATATACATTTTTTTTTTTTTTTTTTTTTTTTTTTGTAAAGGCAATGGGTACCAACCTGATGAGAAAAAGATTCAGAATATTAGATATGCAAATAGAGAGCTGACATCTAGAATACAAAACATGGAACATAAAAATGACCAACTAGAAAACAGAATTTGTTCTATGTCAAATGCTTCAATAACCAATACAGAAACAGTGCGCTGCATTAACATGCTGTCAGAAACAACTAATTCCTAAGTGAATGAAGCTGCTAATAATCTTAAAAAACTGGAACATCCCTTGGAAAGACTAGCAGAATCTGTTCCATGTCTGAGGATAATGGAAAGCTATCAGATAGAACTTTGTTTTTGGAAGGCAGTTTACATGCCATTCAGATAATATCTAAGAATGAGAATATTAAAAATATGGAATCATTTGTAGTTGTAGAAAGCAAGAGACATACTGATTCAATGAAGTCTCCTAGAAAGTTTTGTGATTCAAGGTCAGATAATCAAAGAAAGAATGCTGAGTAGATTTCAGTCTTTAGAAGACTGCTGAACCCCTGCCAAGTCAGGGTAAGACAGCCTTTTAACTCCTTGCTTTTGTTTTGGTCTCTCAGGTACTCTAGGCCTTAGCAAAAACTAGTTATACCAACCTTGAGGTGAGACCTTGACTATCCAGGTAGCTGTTTCTGTCCTTTCTGCACCTTTTGAAGTTGGCCACCCACACTTCCTGCCTACCCTAGTATTGTTATTTTCCTTCTCAGGTCTTTGATGAGGTTCAATATTAAATTATCACAAGTATTATTCTCTCTTCCTAGTCAGATATATTTCTTAGTAGACTTAAGCTTTTCAGCTTTGGACAACACTATTGTAATCTCTGTTTTGACTTCATTCTAGTACTAGATATTTAGGCCTTAAGTTTATATGTCCTCGGTTTTCCTTTTCTTAGAGCACACTTGTTATTCACTGTTTTGTATATAGATTTTGTATCAAGTCTAAATATTTTCTTTAGACTAAAATGGGGATTTTGGTGAGATATTCACCTTTTTTGCACCTGTGGCATAGACCATGCCAATTGGCGTGGAGACAGAACAGGAGTAACCTGGGGGAACTAAGTTTGAAGTGGGGCTCAAAGAGCTGTATTGCTTGCAGCATGAGGACAGGAGTACATCTGGAGGCATCCTTGGGACCAGGAACTGCTAGTAGTGCTATTTCTATATTGCAAGTTATTTCTCCCTGAATAAACATCGATTCAGCCTATTTGTTTCTCCTTATCCATATTAAGCATCAATAAAGGAGAGCTGGTGTACCCCACATAAGCAGAAAAATGAGCCAAGAGTTAAGAGTGCAGAGGGTGTAGAGGCGCTCAGGGGAAAGTATCACAGTAAGAAGGTACACTCAGGATATAAATAAATAAATAAAGATGTTCACTTAAAACCACATGATATTAATATACTGCTTTTTGGCTAAAGCTTTAAAAATTCAAACTAGTTAAAAGGATACAATTAGTAACACCAGAAATTACCATAAATTTAACAGTCACCCATATCATAATGGGTTTAAAGACATAAACTAAACGGTGCTTTATTTTTGATATTACAAAAAGACATTGCAGGATGTGTAATTGTTTTTAAAAACAGATTTAAATGTTCAAATTTATAAGGTTACAGGATATTGGTGCTTTTATTATATTGTTAATGTCTGTACTTAAATCAAAGGTCTAAAATTGAAGGTCACAGCCATAAGCTCTATATACTACACAAAAGTTGAGATGCTCATTTTTTATGATACAAAAGGCAATGTAATTTTGTTGTGTTAAATTAGGCAAGCATAAGCTATTTAGATAAAATGAGTCAAATAGATGGTTCATGTTTCCCTAAAAGGAGTTTCAAATTAAAATCAATATTTTTAAAGGTAAACCTGACAATACAAAGTTCTCATTTTATAAAAGCTGTTTAATCTGTTATAAAATGTGAAGAAAAACAAGTTAGTAGTCATCCTTATTAATTAGCTCTTGGTTATAATCAAACTAAGTATTAATGATTAATAACAGGGATAAACCTCACTCTGTCACCTATACATGTTCTAAATAATTAAAGTTAAAACAATTAACTGAAACAAAGTTGTCTATTTAGATATACCTAGACAGACTTCTAATAGTACAGAAATCTGTTGAATAAGGCATTTAAATGTTAATTAAAAAGCTGTAATAATAGCAGACGTAGAATCACAGATCCTAAAATGACCCTAGGCCTCTTAAGAAGATTATGGGACTGCATGAATTGTTATGACACTGACCAGGGAGCAAGATGCTCAAATACAATGTCTGTTGACAGGTTAAACCCAGCTTAGACTTTTTAGAGGCTGCAGGGAACTGAAAAATTGCTTGCACCACCTTGGCCTAGATAAAATAAAGTCAGAAATTTCCATGTCCCTCTTCCACAGAGAAAAGACAAACAAACAAAGAACAACAACAACAAATTCAAAACCCTCTCACATTATGTACTTTGTGAAGAACTTCTGCCCTCAATGCCATAGAAAATTGGTTATGGCTAGGAGTATATCGACTGGTCCCTGTCATTTTTTTTTTTTTTTTAGGAGATTGGACAGTTAATTAAATATATCTTTCTCAGATCTGAAAGTATTGTTGGCTGGGCTAAACATAACTTTGTCAGCTTAGCCGTATTAGGAAGCCTTAATATGCCTCCTAAATAAGGATTTAAAAATTTAAAGACATAAAAGTCATTTTTGAACATTTATTTATTAATTATGCATGCCCTGTTCAGCCTGCATATATGTCTCAAAGGCATAAGTACATGCCTGCTCTTTTACAGATACCCAATATCTACTGTTTCTACAATATGGATTTCAGCACAGATTGGTAATGATAATACATCTAAAACTTTTATGTCCTTTTATATAATACAGTTCATATAGGCTTTAGAGGATCAAATGTCATAAAGCTTGTATCCACTTCTTAGAGTGCAAAAGGACTGCAGATAAGTACAGCTATTCTGAGGATGGAATTTTCTCCCTGGTCTTGCTGTCCTTCTTGATCACTAAAGGTAAGGAACTAAGAGTTCCAATTAACTATATACGTTTTAACTTCTGTTCCCACTTTGAACATATCTCAGCCGATTTGTGCTTCTGGCAGATGAGAATCAGTTGCTGACTAATGCCTACTCCTCAATATTGTTCTCCCTGGACTTATGGTGAACCAGTGCAGCCGATGTGAATCTTTAACATTGTCTACAAATTAATGCCTGTGATAAATCTTGGATTTCCTGCATCCCCCCTTCCTTTTGTTGGTATTGTCTAGCATTTTAGCCTATTTGCAGCTAAGAAAACACAGCAAATGTAAGCAGGAAGTAATACAGGCATATCCCTGACACAATGGTGTTTTGATTTTCAAATAGCTGTCACCTGGAGTTCTATAGCCTATAAAGCCTCCTTGAGCAGCTTGTTGCTTTTATGTCTACCAGTTTCCTCAACCTCCAAGGAAGTAACTCCTGACTGCAAAAGCAAAAGGTATGTATTGCTATAAATCAAGCCAGCTGGGACCTCACTTTATCGGAAATGTAAGGTAGTGGCCTAAAATAGTGAAGTGTTTTTAAAAGGATAAACAGACAGGGAGGCTTGAGACCATTAGTCTCAGTAGACAAGGTTTCCAAAATACAGGCAGTTCATAGAGTACAAATTTAATTTAGAAGGTCATCATGGATCTAAGTTAATAGTGTCTGTCATTTGTTAATGCAGGATTGATAAGCACACCTGAAAGGTTGGGGGGTTTTCTTTGTTTTTACTTTTTCACCTGAGAACAGGTTGTGGGCTCTGTACTCGTAATCAGGGATTTATCTACTGGCAGAAATTCTTGTTCTCTTTATTCTTAACCCAATTTTATACCTTTTGGTTATTAATTTTTTCATCACATTCCCTCTTTGCGATGGACATGAGAGGCCCAATTTTTGGGCCTCCAATAGGTACAAAGACTTCTGGTGATTTTTGGCCTAAAGTTTAGTCATCTAGTCCCCTATGGAGGAGCTTTGATATATTATCTCAACAAGGGAAAATGTGAAATGTATTCTTTCTTTTACTACTTCCTGATTACTTTGGCGGTGTTTCTTGGGCGTGAGAATGGTAAAATGCTAGACCAAAAAAAAAAAAAAAAACAAACAAAAAAAAAAAAAAATAAATAAAGGGGGGGGATTCAGGAAATGGAACATTTATCAGAGGCATTAGTTTATAGATAGACCCTGTTAAAGATTCACACCAGCTATGACACTAAGTCCAGACCAGTATTTAGGAGAGGGAGCAGGATGTAATCAGTAACTGATGCTCATCTGATAGAAGCACAAATTTGCTAAGACATGTTATAACTTGGGAACATAAGTTAATATATATATTGGAATAATATATATATATATGGAACTCTGTATTGATCAAGAAGGACAGCAAGTATAGGGAGAAAATTCCATCCTCAGGAAAGTAGTACTTGTCTGCAGTCCTTTTGAATGGTAAGAAGTGGATCCAAGCTTTATGACATTTGTTCCTCTGAAGCCTACATAAAGTGTGTTGTATAAAAGGACATAAGTGTTTTAGATATATTATCATCACCAATCTGTACCGAAATCTATACTTTGAAAAAGTAGATATTGGGTATCTGTAAAACAGCAGGAATGTACTTATGCCTTTGAGTCCTAGGAAAACCTATAGATTTGGGTTAGAAGCTTGTATATTTTTCTTCTGTCAAGAGAGATCCACATACAGATTGGTCACAGGTACATTATGCCTGGTGAAAAGTCCTTCACATTTACACTTAGATGACAACCAAAATAAATCATAAAACCTTGAGCTTTTGTCTAAACAGCTGGGAGTCACCGCTCAATAGCTTAAGAGAACTTAATTATATGTTAAGCTCTGAATTTTTATATTGTAAATTATTTTTCTATCTTTAAGACTTATATGTCTTGGGCTAGAGAGATGGCTCAGAGATTAAGAGTACTGGCTTCTTTTCTAGAAGTCCTGAGTTCAATTCACAGCAACTACTTTGTGTCTCACAAGCATCTATAATGAGATTTGGTACCCTCTTTGGGTGTGCAGACATGTATGCAGGCAGAATACTGTATACATTATTAATACATAAATGTTTAAAAAAGACTTATATGTCTTCATATTTTTAGATCCTTTTTTAGGAGTCATGTTAAGTGTGCCTTTACTGCCAAGCTCACAAAGTTTTGGTTAGCTGAGACATAAATAGTATCATAGACCTGAGAAGGATAAATTTTATGTAACTTTTGAATCTATTTGAAAAAATGACAGGGACCATTCTTATATTACTAGCCATAATCAATTGTCTATGGCATTCAGGGGAGAAATTTTTCTCCAAGTACATAATGGGAGAGGGTTTTTTTTGTTTGTTTGCTTTTTTGTTTTTTTTTTTTTGTTTGTTTGTTTGTTTTGTTTTGTTTTTTATTTTTTCTCTGTGGAACTTTGACTTGGACATGTCTGACCTTATTTTGTCTAGGCAAAGATGGTGCAGACAATTTTCCAGTACCCTGTAGCCTCTACACAGTTTGAGCTGGGTCCTATCTTGCAGCAGGCATTGTATTTGAACATCTTGCTCCCTGGTCAGTGTCATCACAATCCATGCTGCCCCATAATCATCTTTAGTAACCTTGGGTCATTGTTAGGTTCCCTGATTCTTTGCCTGATAGTATTACAGCTTTTTAGTTAACATTTAAATGCCTTATTCTACAGATCTCTGTAGTATTCAAAGTCTTTCTAGGTAGATCTGAATAGACAACTTGGCTTTTAGTACTTGTTTTAACCTTAATTATTTAAAACATGTATAGGAGACAGAGTGATGTTTATTCCTATTATTAATCATTAATATTTAGTTTGACTATAACCAACAGTTAATCTATAAGGATGGCTGGTAACTTGTGTTTATTAACATTTTATAATAGGTTACCAGCTTTTATAAAAGTAGAACTTTACATTGTCAGTTTTAGCTTTAAAAATACTGATTTTAATTTGAAACTCCTTTTAGGGAAACATAAAACAACTGTGTGACTCAGTTTATCTAAATAACTTACGTTTCCAAATTTAGCAAATGCAAGGACGGATTGCCTTCTGTAACATAAAAAATGAGCATCTCAACTTTTGGTTAGTATATGCACTGTATGGCTGTGATGTTAAATTTTAGACCTTTGATTTAACTACAAACATTAACAATGTAATAGAAGCACAAATACAATGTAACTTTCTGAATTTAAACATTTAGAAACTGTCTTATAAAACAATTAAATATCGTGTAATTTCTTTTTGTAATATCAAATTTAAGCACCCTTTATGTCTTTAAACCCATGATGACATTGCTGACTGTTAAATTTGTGTTAATTACCAGTGTTACTAATTGTAACAGTTTAACTTGTTTCAATTTTTAACAGCTTTAGACATAAAACAGTATTAGTGTCATCTACATTAAAAGGGCATCTGATTTTCTGATAATATGAATTTAGTGACCATTGCCAGAGATAAATTTTGAGCTGAGAGCTGTTTGCATTGGACAGCAAAAATGTTTAAACCATTTTTGTTTTAGCTCTATTTTTGCAATAAACAGGTTTCTAACAGGAAACACAGATAGAACTTTTTGACAAGTACATATATTTTTCTTGAGAGAAATAAATGGCACTTTTAAACAGTCAACCTGTTTTCGTCAAAATTACTAATCAATTTATATTTGTAGATATGAGAGTCCACAGCCAACAGTTTATATCTTCCTCTGACCTATTTACTACATTTCTTTGAACCTCTGTATCTTTTAACATTACCTGTAGTCTCCTTTTTCTGATTTCCTCAGACATCCCTAGTGTAGATGAATCTCTTCTTTTCTTTTTTTCTCTCCTTTTTCTTATCACTGAATCTTACTCAGAGGTGCATGCCTGAAGTGAAATCTTATTTATTTAATTGTTGATCTCGGTATCTGTGCTCCTGGAGTTATGTTCTGGAAGTGGTCTCATATACCAATTTCTTCAAGGGTACCTCCTAGTTTCTTTTCTAAGATGTTCAGTTTGGGTGGATTGATGTTGAGGTCTGTGATCTATTTGGATTTGAGTTTTGTGTATGGGGATAAACATGGGTCTATCTGCAGTCTTTTACACACCCTCATCCAATTGTGCCAGCACCATTTGTTGAAGAAGCTTTCCTTGCCCCATTGTATTCTTTTAGCCATTTGGTTTAAAGTCAGGTGTTTATAGGTGTGTGGGTTTGTATCAGGATTTACAGTTTGATTCCATTGGTCTAACTTTCTATTTTTGTGCCAATTCCAGGCTGTTTTCAGGCATATAGCTCTGTACTAGAGCTTAATGACTGATGATGATGCCTCCTGAAGTTTCTTTTATTTTACAGGGCTGTTTTGGCTATATCAGGTCTGGTCTTTTGTTTTTTAATTTAATGTTGATTATTATCCTTTCAAGGTCCATGAAGAATTGTGGTGGGATTTCAATAGGGATTGAATACAATCTCTAGATTTTTTTTTTTTGCAAGATTGTCATTTTTATTATTTTTATCCTTCCTATCCAATAAACTGGGAGACCTTTCCATTTTCTGGTATATTCTGTAATTTATTTGTTTAGAGCCACAAACTTCTTAACATATAGGTCTTTCACTTGTTTGGTGTAGCATTACCTCAAGATATGTTATGTTGTTTGTGGCTATTGTAAAGCCTGAGAGCATTTCTCTGGTTTCTTTCTCTGTCTCTTTGTTGTCTGAATAATGTAGGGCTACTGAATTTTTTGAGTTTATCTTGTATCCTGCTGATTTGCTGCAGATGTTTATCATCTGCTCCCTTTCTGCACTGACTCCTTTCTCCTGAAAACAAGGTTGCTAGCCAGCTTGCAGGGCAGGGTACTACACAATCACATGATGTGATTATTCCATGTCATTACTACTAGCGAGAGATTTCAGCACAGAAAAAGAGATGCATGTTTTGTAGTTTCCCACTGAGGTAAGATGAACTGAAACCACTTATTTCTTTGTTGTCACTGGGGCTGCAGACAAGTTAAAAAAAAAAAAAGAAAAGAAACAGGAACCAGATCACAAACAACAAATTAATTCTTTCTCCAATCTCAAGCCTGGATGATGGCTCCACTGATTTAGAAACCTGAACACAGTCCTGTTCAAGAAGAGATCATTGGATAATGCAGTTATTTTCTCAACTGTACCCTGAGGAAGCTGTGTTGGTCATCACAATGCTTGTAGAAGTAATCTTCCCAGACCAATTCTCTTAGAGTATTCAAATTACGATGAAGGCAACACTTTTTATTATTATTCTTTTGTCAAGAATTTCAGGAATAAAACTCCCAAATGCATTAGAGCTATCACCTAAGCATCTAACAGGAAAAAGATATATCGTCTTCTTTGTGATATTGCTCCTTCCCTTTCATGGTTTTCTGAAGTGTCTGTGACTACTAGATAAAATGTGCACCCAGGTCCCCTGACCTTAGCAAGAAGCCACAGAAAAAACTTCTGTGCCATATGCCCTAAAATCTCTCAAGATTTTAATAATCTGGGCAACCTTCCCTCTATTGAATAATTTAATCATTCCAGTCTGCATTGTGTAATTGTATCTGCAACATCTGCACATTGTGTGGAAGAGAAAAGGATGATCTCACACACTGTTGGAAGATAATGGGGTTGTCTGTTTTAGACAGGAGTGACATTGAGATTTGTGTCCCTACAGGTGTCTACAACGTCTGAGTCTTGAGTAGATGCCAGAGCCAAGGAACCCTGTGATGTGTCTTTAAGCACACTCTAACCCTTGGGGGAAGTGCTCTTGTTCAAGCTTAACCAGCCAGTCAGCAAAACCAGGCCAACCAGCCAGTCACAGGCGTTGCAGGACACTTCCTATAACCACACTGTAGGCTGTTACTCTTGCTTCGGGCTTCATTTTAAGTGGAACAACTCCCAGTGTATTGATTTCTGTTCTGCTAGTGGTACTGTAGTACATTGTGAGTGGACCATGGATGAGCACAGAAGCCACAACTTGGTGAGTGAGGGGATGTTATCCTCAGATGGGCAGGATGGGATGGGGAGGCCTGGGAGTTGGTGTGGCAGGCCCTACAGGTTGCTCATTGGGAAACTTTGGCCATATTCTGTGTTCTGTAAAGTACCATGTGGTCCTAGCAACTCCCCATACCTGGGTGTTGGGGTATGAATATTTCACACAGTGGAAAGCATTTGAATTCCATCAGAGAGCTTTGTGTAGAAAGACATTGATAGTCAGCACCAGTGTTCTTTTGGTGCACAGGATGGCAAGTAGCCAAACCTGGAGAGTCCTAATTTCTTCAGTGTCTTCTACAACTTCTGCAGTCACATTTAATTCTTAGGTACAAGACTTATGTTTAGTTATTTGTGTGTATCTTGTAAAAGACTTTTTCATTATTTCTGTACATATATTTATTTATTTTTGATTTTTTGATATAGCTTTTTTCTTTGATTTTTACATATATATTATTTTTTTTTCAATCAAGACCAAGGAATATTTAATAATGGTTATTCTATATAGGAAAATATCAAATGAAGAGAACTTGATATCCCACTAGAGGAAATCAAATCAGAATCAAATCCATAGTGTACCCATGGCTTTTCTGGAACTCAGTATATAGACCAGGCTGGTCTTGAACTGAGAGATCAAACTGCCTCTGCATTCCAATAGCTAGGATTAAAGGCAATAGTTTGACACTATCTCCTGGCTTGCCTCATAATTGTAGCTAGTTTTTTATTATTATTATTTTATTTTATATAGCAAAGTCCATTTAAATGAAAACAAACATTTATAGACAATATTTGGGAATGTGTGCATTGTTCTTTCCAAACTACTTCCTGCTGGTAAGGGGCACTGTCGTGGGGGATTCAAAGAAGATTAAGAAATCCTGGCTGTAGTCTGTAATGCTGCTTTGTTTAGCTGTTTTGAATGTAGGATCACCTTGTACTCTGTTTCTGGTGGTCTGGCTTGAACAATCCACATTAGTCTGGAAGGAATCCACATCTTTTCATTTTCTGTGGAAACAAAAATAGAAATACTTTTCCCCAGTAACTTGGCCTTCATTTATGGTAGCCCTTCCACGGAAGCTCAAATTGTTAGTTGGGGGCAGTCTTGTAGTTCTCTAGACCTTTGTTTGTGTTCAATTTTATCTTCAAACCAATATTGTCTCCCTCTTTTATGTGCTCTCTCTCTGTTTCTGTCTCTCTCTTTCCTGTCTTCTATTCCTAACCAGGCTCAATCTTCCTAGTCACACATGTTTTCCTTTCCTCCCCCTCATTTTCTCCTACTTCTCTCTCCATTCACTGCCCCCCCCACTTCCCCTGATCTCCAGGGGACTTGTCCCTTCCCAGTTCTGTGAGGGACTGTATATGAATCTCTTAGAATACAACTTGTATCCTAGTTCCTCTGGTGGTGTGAATTATAGGCTGGTGATCCTTTGATCTAAGTCTAAAATCCATATATGAGTGAGTACATACTGTGTTCCTCTTTTTGTGACTGGGTTACCTCATTCAGGATGGTTTCTTCAAGTGCCATCCACTTGCCTGCGAATTTCAAGATACCATTGTTTTTTTCTGCAGAGTAGAATTCCATTGTGTAGATGTGCCACATCTTCATTAACCATTCTTCATTTGAGGGCATCTAGGTTGCTTCCAGGTTCTTGCTATTACAAATAGTGCTTCTATGTCCGTAGTTGAACAGATGTCTTTGTTGCATGGATGTTAATCCTTTTGGTATATGCCTAAGAGGGGGATTGCCGAGTCCTGTAGTAAACTAATTCCCATTTTCCTGTGGAACCGCCATACTGATCTCCAAAATGGCTGTATGAGTTTGCACTCCCACCAGCAGTGGAGGAGTGTTCCCCTTTCTCCACATCCTTTCCAACATGAGTCATCATTGGTGTTTCTAATTTTAGCCATTGTGGCAGGATTAACATATTATCTCAAAGTTGTTTTGATTTGCATTTCCCTGATAGATAAGAATGTGGAGCATTTTCTTAAGTGTCTTTCAGTCATTTTGATTTCCTCTATTGAGAATTCTTTCTTCAGTTCTGTACCCCACTTTTTAATAGGGTTATTTGGTGTTTTGTTGACTAGTTTCTTGAGTTCTTTGTGTATTTTGGAGATCAGATTTTATATATGGATCACAGTTCCCAGTCCCTCCCTCCCATGCCTCCCAATTCGGCTCCTGTCCCATTCCTGTCCCCACTCCACAGGGAGGGTCTTGCCTTCCAGGAGGAGTCAAAAATCTGTCAAGTCATTTGGAGTAGGGACTATGTCCTCCCTCCTGCCTCTAGGCTAAGGGAGTATCTCTCCCAAAGTCCTTTCATGCTCCAGGGATATATCCTGGTTCCAGGGAGACAACTTTTTTCTAGGTATAGCATTGGAGCATGGCATGAAAGTTGCTCTGTAGAGCAGGCTAGTCCCAAACTCATAGAGATGTACATACCTCTGCCTCCTGAGAGTGATATTATAGGCATGGGTCACGAACATATCCATACATGGCATTCTTGTGTCGGATTGCACTCCACTACTAAACTGTGATGTAGAGGAGTAGAATTGTACATATAAAAGACTTACCTAATGATATGGATAGTCAGACCCACAAAATATGATTTAGCTGAGGGAGTGCTGCCTATAAAATAGCCCAAAGATAAGTAGTGTACTAATAAGGCATGTTAGAGATTAATATGCTAAAATATAAGTTTGATCTCTAGGATTGTTCAGGACATTTGGCTCCAAACCATGACAAAGGAGAAATTCCTCATTCACAAACAGCCCCCGGGCCCATCTCCTTATGACAAAACAACACTTTTAGAAGCAGCTCAGGTGACATTGTTTGGTCACACTGAATATTAGGGCCTGTTGTGGCAGAAAGGGCTAGTGTTCTAGAGAAAATCAAAGTTCTCCCAGATGGGCAAGATAAACCCAAGTAACAACTGTTTGAAAGGGAAAATCCTTTTGTTTTGAGGGTTGGCCTTAGCAAGCAATACTTTCAGTTTAGGTCCTTAATCGTAGAGTTGGATCAATGCTTATTCCCACAATATGAAACTTGATTGGCAGAAACAGTAACAACCAGTGGGCTGTGCCTTAGGACTTTTCCATCATGCCCTGAGAGATGCAGAATAAAATAGAGCTCCTCCTATAAAACAAGGAGGAGGGAATGCAATTGTCTAGGGCCAGGACCTTTGTGTAGGTGTTATTTCAGATCCTCTAGAACACAACTCTTACTCCTGCTGACTTTCTAGAGTTTTCCCATTTCCTTTCTTTTCCTCCTGGAAGTAGTAAAGAGGTAGCAGTTCTTTATAAGAAGTTTACATAGAATAAGATATAAGTTAAGCAAGACCCCTCTGCCCAGGTTTTATCTTCTCTTTGTTCTGCCTTTCCTATCTTCCTCATCCTCTGGCACATCTGTGTCAGAAACTTTCATTAAAGTGTGACTTGCTGTTGCATGTCACTGGTGTACTATGAAATCATTATGGTACTATCTTTTCTGTTGAAGACTTTCATGGCCTTACTGGTCCGACTTGCAGTTTCCTGACCCTATTTAAATTCTTCAAATTGTCAGCTGGCATCTGACCCTGGAAGGACTTAAAAGTGGCAGCAATTGTGGAATGCAAAATACGTTTTAGGAGCCAGACAGTGATGATGAATGCCTTTAATCCCAGCCCTCTGAGGGCACATGCAGGCCGATTTCTGTGAGTTTGAGACTAGTGCGCTATATAGAGTTAGCCTCACTACAACTGAGGCTAGAGCACAGGGAAACAGAGAAACCCTGCCCCAGAAAATTATCTGTTGTAGGCTTTCTCCTCTTGGAACATTAGTGAGAAATGGTTGCATGCTATCATTACAGAGTTTTTTGTTTGTTTGTTTTGTTTTTTTGTTTGTTTGTTTGTTTTTGTTTTCTTTCTTTTAACCTTTTTAGTCTATGCAGTTATTTCTTACTGGAAAGGCAAAGTCTAGAACAGCTTTACTCCCAGCATTTTAGAATTAATTTTCTGAGACATGATTACTCATTGACAATGGTTCATTTGATCCCAGTATGTTGCTTTCAAGGGCACTGTATTCTTTCACCTTAAACATACCTCATTAAATTAAGAGACTGTATACCCTCAGAAGGTAGAAGGATTTTTTTTTTTGACCAAGCATCTTAAACACCTAATTTGAGGATACCAATTACTTTTAAGGTGATATTTAATAAATGGAACTCATTAGTCTGTAACACTGCACATTGATTTAAAATATAATCCACCTCTACATCACAAATGATCTCAATGACAACAAGATAAAAAAGTATGACCCCAGTGTTTTAAAATTGTCCATATGTGTCATGAAGTTGACTGTCCATTACACTTACAGCAAAAATAATTTGCATGTGGAGCATGGATGCTGCCTTTAGACCAGAATAGAAAGAATAGTTTATTGCATGCACTGCAAGGAGAAACAGGGTGGATGTCAGTTGCTGTATCCATCATAAAAGATGGCCGTGATTGCTGCATTGCGATGGTTTGAATGTGATTACACCTATAATCTCACAGGGAATGGCAGTAGTAGAAGGAGGAGCTTTGTTGCAGTGACTTTGGCATTTTGAGAAGAAGAGTATCACTGGTCATGGGTTTTGGGGTTTCCTATGCTTTGGATATGGGCAAGTATATAAGATGTCTTACTGAGGCCTGCATATCAAGATGTAGCTGGCACCATATTCTTCTTGAAATCTTGCTCCCTGCTATGATGAAAATGGACTCAATTTCTGAAACTGTGAGCCAATCCAATTAACTATTATATATATATATATATATATATATATATATATATATATATATATAATTTGTGGGGGATCTCTTTCTTGCAAGAAGAGTAAGAGTTTTTCATCCCTGAGTGTCACTGTCAAGACTAGGGTTGGAATCCGTGACTTGGTGAGTTTTACCAAGGAGGCAGAGACAGGTTGACATCTCTTAGTTAGGGACCAGGCTGTTCTACAAGAACAAGACAACCTTAAAAGTCACAGAGAAACCCTGTCTTAGAAATTATACACAGGAATGAAAATCCTAACTTATATAGATTCAGTGGTTTTCTTCTTTAAATACTCAGGGTGTACTGAATCATGTCATGTGAATGAAGACAGACCAGATTTGTTGAATAAAATTTGGATATATTGAGCTGGGTGTAACCAATTGTGTGATGTCATTGAGATTTGCATTGATCACATCTACTCCTGCCTTTGCTACCTCATGCTGGGAAGAAACTCCTACAATTCCTTTAGGAAAAAGCTTTGAATGTTCACTAAGAAGGAAATAAAGTTTACTTCTTGACTGTTTTCCAATTCCCCAGGCAAATGACCACAGGAATATGTAAGAATTGAGTTCATTTAACAACTTTGAAGCTGGTGTAGGCATAGTGCAGAAAGAGGTGGGGGAAGGAAGGAACATGTGCAATTTCTTGTTTTCCTTTGTTGGAAATATCAGTGTGGAGCCTATAATCAATTGTAGATGGTTTACACAATGTCTGACTGGCCATTTCTTGGTGTCCATAGACAAGGACAATCAATAATCTTGATAAAGTACTGATGAGATAATGAAACGGAATTGCTGACTTTCATATAGAAGATACAATGAAATCCACAGCCCAATACTATGGTCAGTGTGTAAGCTTCAGGGCCTAGATGTCATTTATGCAGGGACAGGAATGGAAGATGTGTCCTGTGCTGACCTGGGCAATGGCCCTTTTCCTCTTATCCTCCCTGAGTGTAGGTTCCCTTGGGTGAGTGAAAAATCTGTGTCCACACTGGGCTGTGGTGGCGCACAAATTTTATTCAAGCATTTGAGAGGGAGAGGCAAGAAGCTCTATGTGAGTTTGAGGTCAGTATGATTTTCAAAGAGAGTTTTAGCGTGGGTCCCAAACATAAAGAGACCCACCCAAACCTAAAGAGACACCCTGCTTTGAAAACCAAAGGAAAAAACAAAACAAAACAAACAAACCAAAGGTAAACAAATATTGTTGTTCAATATGAAGGACAAGGTTTCTTTTGGTATATTTTGGGAACATCCAAGGGAAAAACTGAAAGTTTGCTTATGGAATTCATGAATATTGCATTGCACATTCAGATTTGTCTTTATGTGTCACACACAGTTTATAAACCAGTGGAAATATGTCATTGGAATCATCGTTCAGCAATACATGATCACAGCTTATTTAACTTTCCACATTCACTAGCTACCATAGCATGTTTCAGGAAAGTTGAGTTCCTGGGAAAAAAGGAATTTCTTATCTGCAGTTTTCTCAAGTGTGCTTGGTGTTTAGTGGGTTGACAGGCATTGTACATGTGTTCAGAAGCAGAAATTAAATCATTCTTCTGTATTAATATTTATGTGGGCTTCATGGGGCTGGTTTTGCCTAAACCACAAGGAGCCTTGCAGAAGCATAGAAAGATATTACCCCCATTTTTAGAGAGAGATCTAAACCATGAAGCATCTCTGTTGGGAAAAATGTAGTATGTGGAGGAACAGAAGCAAAAGAGAGTGAGCATTCTTCTGAATTAATTTTGTGGGAGTTGTGAATTCTTTTTATTTAAGATCTAAACAACTGGCATGATGTGTAGCTGGTTAACATTGTTCAAGATCTTGGTTTTCCTGGCTGAGTTTCCTCTGGTGTTTTTGATAAAAAGTTGATTATATTTTCCAGCTTTTGTTCTTGTCATTGTCTCTGCATCTCCCCTTTATCCTTTCTCAAATATTGTATACCTTCTTGATCACCATACATTTGTTGTAAATATTAAGGTCACTTTATGTCAAAGTATGACCTGAACGTCTCCGGGATTTCCTCTGTGTCCATTGTTATGTCCCTATTTTCATTTCTGATTTTGTGAATTTGCATGTTCTCTCTCTGCTTTTTCATTAGTTTGGGTAAAGTTTTGTCTAGCTTGTTGATTTTACTGAAAAACCAACCCTTTGTTATATTGATTTTTTTTTGCAGTGTTTCCCTGGTTTCTGTTTTATTGATTTCAGCCCTCAAATTTATTATTTTCTGGTGTCTACTCCTCCCGTGTGAGTTTGCTTCTTTTTGTCCCTAACGCTTTCATTTGGGGTGTTAATTCTCTATTGTGACTATCTTCTGTTTTTTTTTTTTTTTTTTTTCATATGGTCACATGGTACAATGATTTTCTCTGGTACCACTACTTTCAAGGTGTCCTATTAGTTTGGGTATGTTGTGTCCTCATTCTTGTTGAATTTTAGGATGTCCTTAATTTCTTTATTTCTTCTTTGACGCAGGTATGGTGTAATTGAACATTGTTCAGTTTCCATGAGTTTGTAGGCTTTCTGCGATTTGTGTTGTTGTAATCAAATTTTTAAAGCATGCTGTTCATGTAAGATACAGGGGACTATTCCAATTCTCTTGTATCTGTTGAGGTTTGTTATGCCACATACTATTTGGTCAATTTTAGAGAAGGTTTCATGTGGAGCAGGGAAGAACTTATTTTCTTTTGTGTTTGGATGGAATGGTCTATAGATGTCTGTTAAACCCAATTGAGACGAAACTTCTGTTAATTCTTTTGTATACTTTGTTAAGTTTGTGACTGGTGGTCCTGTCTAGTGGTGACAATGGTGTGTTAAAGTCTCCCAATATAAGGTTTTATGTGAGGTTTGAGTTTTAGTAGAGTTTCTTTTATGAATGTGGTTGCCTTTGTCTTTGAATCAGAATTGTTCAGAATTGTGTTGGTGGATTTCTCCTGTGATGGACATGGAATGACTGTTTTAATCTATTTTGATTAATTTTGGTTGGACGCTTAACTTGTTAGAATTTAGGATAGCCGCACCTGCTTGCTTCTTGGGTCCATTTGATTGGAAGATCTTTTCTTAGCTTGAGGTAATATCTGTCTTTGAAGCTTAGATGTATTTCTTGTATGCAGCAGTGAGATGGATTCTGTCTTCATATCCACTATGTTAGCCTGTGTCTTTTTACAAGCAAGTTAAGACCACTAATGTTGAGGGAGAGTAAGAACCATGGATTGTTAATGCTTGCTTTTTTTAGATTTGTTGCTGGCAGTGGTATTGTGAATTTATCAGTCCTGCTTTACCTTGATTTGCCTACATCTTTGTGATCATAGTTAACTTCCCTGGGTTGGAGTTTTCCTTCCAAATCTTTCTGTATGGCTGGATTTGTAGATACATATTGTGAAAATCTGGCTTTGTCTTTAAAAATTTTGTTCTCTGCATCTATAGTGATTGACAGTTTTTTTGGGTATAGTAGGCTGGGCTGGCATTGGTGGACTCTTTGTACTTGTAGACCATCTATGAAGGACCTTCTCGCCTTGAGGCTTTCCATGGTGTAGTCAGGTGTAATTTTCATAGGTATTCCTTTATACGATACCTGGAATTTTTCCTTCACTGCTCTTAATGTAATTTTTTTATTTGTATGTCAGATGTTTTGATGATTATATGTCGAGGTATGTCGAGGTTTTTTTTTTTTTGGTATGCTCATTGTACTTTCATGGGCATGTCCTTCTTCAGATTGGGAAAGTTTTCCACAATGTTTTTGTTGAATATGTTTTTGGCACCTTTGAGCTGGGCTTCTCTCACCTTCCTCTATGCCTATTATTCTTAAGATTAGCCTTTTCACGGTGTCCCATGTGTTTTGTGTTAAGGATTTGTTGGATTTATGATTTTCTTTGGTCAATGAATCTACTTACTGTACTCTATCTTCTGTGCCTGAGATTCTCTCTTCCATCTCTTGAATTCTGTTGGTTATGCTTGCATCTGTAGTTCCTGATCATTTGCCAAGTTTTTCTATTTCTAGCATTCCTTCGGTTTATGTGTTATTTATTGTCTCCATTTCCATTTTCAAGTCTTGAACCATTTCCTTCACTTTCTTAATTGTTTTTTCTGGCTTTCTGTACTTTCTTCAAGAAATTTGTTCATTTTTTCCATTTTTTTGTTTGTTTCCTCTTCTGTTTCTTAAAGTATTTTTTTTTCATCTTCTTTGAGGGCCTCTATCATTTCTTATGGCAATAATTTTTAATTTGTTCTCTTCTACTTCATCTGCTTTGTTGTTTACCAGTCTATTTGGTGTAGATTCCATAGATTCTGGTGCTGTTATTCTTGTCGTTCTTTTGTTAGGTGTTTTATTGTATTTCCATCTTCCCATAGCTACTTCCCCGGTGTGTTTTGGTAGGTCAGAAGTTTGAAGTCTGTAGCTCTGAGTGGTCCAAGTGCTGTAGGAGTTCTCTCCACAGGCAGGGCCTGGCAATGGGGATATAAGTTCAGATTCCAACTGAAGACTGGCAATGAAAGACAAAGATTTTAGAAGGCTGTGACCCAGGATGTTCCTTAAGCTGATAGTTAGATCTACCCTGGGCCTGGCACTCTCCAGCTGAGGCCTCTTTGGGGGTCCTACAATGGGGGTCAAGGATCCACCCTGCAAGAACTCAGAGTGGTCCCATGGAGACAGGGACCGGAAAATCCATTTGAGGTCTCTAGCCAAGGCCTGGCAATGGATGAAAAATACTGGGCTGATACTCTGGATGATTCCGCATTGATAGGCAGATCTAGCTGGGACCTGGCACTCTCCAGCGTAGGTCTCTTTAGCAGAGGCCCTACAGTGGAGGTACCTTCACTCATTACTTTAACCATTTTAAAATCCTCATTGAGATTAGTGATTTTTCTAAATCCAATCCTACACATTAGCTTCATATTACATAAAGGAATTCATATTGGAGGAAACTGTTAAGACTTTAAACACCTAAGTACCTGGGTTACAGGAATGAGTGCTCACATTATTGTATACTCACAGGTGAAAATATGTTTGGTTAATGATTTTATTTAATTTTAACTATGTAATGCCAGTGCATGGATTTGTGTTTGCTCACACTTGTTCCCAAGAATGTTAGCCTCTTGAGTTATTCTAGTAGCAAGAACTACCGAATTTTTCATGGGTTCTGGCAATGAAATTTCTATAATTTTTCTTGTCCATATCTCTAACGCTGTCTCTATCCTTTATCTATCATCTTGGTATGAAGTGATAGGGAAGAGCTCATGAAAGAGGAAGTCAAAATCATAGAAACATCTTGGTAAAGATTTTAACCATCATACTTTTTTCTTTAATTTCAATATTCCAATATTTTTTTTTTTTTTTTTTTTTTGTGGAGCATGGTTCTTACTAAGTTCTCTACACCCAAGATAAATGACAAACTGGTCAGCCCTTCTGATGTAATCTGCAACCCAAAAGAGAGACAAAGAGAGACAGAGAGGGCGAGAGAGACAGACAGAGAGACAGAGAGAGAAAGAAAGATAGCATGAGGAGAGAGAGAGGGAGAGAAAAGAGAGATAATGAGAGCAAGAGAGACATCAACCCAAGCTTCTCCACCTTCAGGTTTCATACTCTGTACCAAAGGCACAACATATAAGATTGGGGAAGAAACCTCCCCTATGACCGGTGGCTATGCTTGAAGCTCTGATTGGCTTCTGAAGCCTGAGCTACAGAATTAAATGAACAGAAAAGACACAGAATTTGAGGGCAGCTTTTGGTCAGGACTACCAAACATTCTAAACTCTTTGAATAGACACAGAAGCCATTAGGGTTTCCAAGCAACAACCTCCCTGGGTATGCAGACATTAGTTTAAGTATGGCTTCTTATTCTTGCCAGGGATGATATGGAGAGGAAGGATTCAGGAGTTGGTGGGATTGCTTTTAGCAGGAGGTGTGGTTTACAAGGTTTCCTTTAGCTGCCATCCTGTAGACCATCGGCACCTATTCCTTGAGAGATGGACAAAGCAGGTTGTGTAAAGCTTCAGCCCTAACATTGAGCTGCAGGTGAAGAGAGTCCTGGCAGTGTTTGGTAGCACTGTCCAAGCACTGCCCTCAGGGTGTCAAGGGGGGGGAGGGGCCCTCCCCTGGATTCACCTCACTTCAGACTTCACCCTTGAAAGGCCTGCCATTGTGTCCCCAGCGTAGTGGAAAGAGACAAGGTCTCCTGAGAAAATTGTGAGCATTGGGTGAAGGGAGAGAGAGTTAGGAGAAAGAGAATTGGAGAGGAGAACAAGAGGCATCAAGAAGACTGAGTTTTGGAAACAATAGAGGAGAGCAACAAAAGAGATACCATACTAGATGAAGATATAATAGGTGGTAAGAGAAATCTGACACTTGGAAAATGTACAGAGATCTACAAGGATGACCCCAAATGAGAATATAAGCAATTGTGCAGAAGCTACCTTAAATGCCCTTCCCTATAATGAGATTGATATCTACCTTATAGGATATTCTAGAGCCTTCATCTAGTAATTGACTGAAACAGAAGCAATCATACTCAGCTAAGCACTAAGTGGAACTCCTGGAATCCAGTTGCAGAGAGGGAGGAGTGATAAGTACAGGGGTCAAGACCAGGTTGGAGATACCCTCAGGCTCACCTAAGTAAAACAGTGCGGAGCTCAAGAACCCCAGTCTGATAGTTCGGAAAACATAATATGACTGACCTAACACCCCTAAAAGTGCATCTCATTTAGAAGGCCTAGGAAGTGTAAGGGACCTCTGGCAGTGGAATCAGGATGTATCCCTGATGTATGAAAGACTTCAGGAGCCCATTCCCTATGGACAGATACTCACTCAGTCTAGACACATAGGGTTGGGCCTTCTCCCTGCCCCAAATGACTTTTGGAATGGTGCATACATGAGAGGGATTGGGAACATATATGGATATGTAAAATATCTTTGATTCTATTTTAACAGAATTCATTAAAAGTAAGAATAGGAAATAATGTGGGGTGAATAACTTAGCTAACATTTGCTGGTGCCATGGTCCTGAAGATCCAAAGCTTTGGGAAAATTTATGGACACTGTCCTCAAGCAGTCACAGACTAACTTTTTGGTATGAAAACCATACTCCAGGGACCACTTTCATCTTGGGTGACTGTGAAATCCTATAATTCCTACCTCCACTCTCTAAGAACCATTACTAAAGGCATCTGCCACTATGACTGGCTTCACAGTTTCAAGTTTACTTAGTGAGACATTAGAATAATGTGATGAATAAAATGAAGAATTACACTTAACTGTATAAAAAAAACCTCTTATCTCTGTGAACCTGGCTGTCACTGTTAGCAGTAATAGATAGAACCCTTCCAAGGTATTTGGTGAGTTTTAACAGACTAAATGATAAGGAAAAATAATATTTCCCATATTTGGAAGACAATGGACTTTGAGGCAGAAAACCTGCACTTACTGGATACCATCTTCTGTTACTGAAGGTAGGACCAGAGCCTGTTGTCTGGCTACACTAACAATCAGGATCAGTCATTCATCATAAGTGAGCCAAGCTAATGAACTGACTTCTCTGTTCACAAGCCAAACTACAATGCCAGCACTCTGGATTCAAGGTGGACAGATATCTCTCATGTGCTAGGACAGAATAATCTATAATGTGAGTTCTATTTAAGACACGATGTCACATTAATATTATACTTAAAAAGAAGAGAAAAAATACAAAAGTAAAATTAATGGAAATTTAAAACGTATTCATTCAGTTTGAGTACTTATGAAAAAAGAAAACAGTAAATAATATATACCAAGGGTCTTAATAGACTTAGAATGCGAAACAAATAACAAAGGTAAATATGGAATTTTTTCCATCTCTAAAACACTCCCATATACTCGGTTCCTGTTTCGGCTATACGGTGATCATATAAGAAGTCAATGTTTTTTTTTTTCATAGAGACATTTTCATTTGAAAGAATCAATACTTTTTCTACAATGTGACTCCCTGGAAAAATGAGAATTTTATGAGTCTACATTTGCCCTGGTGGTAGGCCAAAAGTGGACACCACAAAGTTCACTTATGATCTCCACACAAATACCATTTTGTAGGACTGTAATCAGAAACAGCACCTTAGGCCCATATCCATTTCTCAGTCCATGAAAGTGGACAAGTGGAAGACTAGCTATCATTGATGAAAGGAAGATAGAGACATAATATAATGGCAAGCAGGCAGATTCAGTCAATACTGAAAGCTCCATTTTATTCATATACCACACTTAAGTAGTCAAACAAAGGTGCGGCAATGGAAGGGGACTTTTATTAATATGTATAAAGGGAAAACAGAAATTGCTTCCACTAATGCTAAAGGCACTCCATAATTGCATATACTATGTGCCTTCAGGCATCCCATTGCTGCACTTATTCCTTCAGGGTGGTTAACCTGTCTACTCCCAAATCATTGCTATTTAGGTAGGAGACATTCATCATCAAGTCACAGGTGACCTGTAGCAGGAAAGATAATATCTTAAGGATAATAGGAGTTATTGGAGCACTTTGAACTCATGACAAGTTGGAACGGATTCCCATTTAGGAGCTGAGAAACTTCAGACTGGCAGAATGTATTCCAGGACTGCCAATGCCATACAGAAGTCTTGTATGCAAACAGATGGTGTTTAATTCCAGGACACAGGAGGCTGCCTGATTTTGCTTAGGTTGAGGCCTGCCAAATCCACAGAATGAGTTTAAGTCCTGCACAGATAAACCCTGTTTTGAAAACAAAAAACAAAACAAAATCACAGAAAGGAAAAATCAGATCAACCTTCTGGTGGTAGCCTACATGTATAAATGGTATTGAAGGAGGAAGCTTTCCCTCTTTGGCTGCTTACCCTAGCTCTGGGTACAAGTTTATTCTTTTATTACTATTAGATCCTACTTTTTTTGGAATTTTGATGTATAATGACCAGCTGAGACATCCATCCTGATAAATTAAAAAACTGCTGTACTCTTCAGATTCCCATTAGTAGGTAACCTTTGTTGGACTAACTACATTACATCTTATGAGACATCCTAATAAATCCACTTTCTACATATATGGTGAGATTCATCCTACATTCTTTTTCATGCAGAGAACCTTGATTAATGCAGTTGGTTTTTGTTTTGTTTTGTTTTTTATCTGCTCCCTGAAGATGTATTGGCTAACAATAGTGCTCACAAATACATACTTCCTACTTCAACTCCTCTGTATATATTCAGTTTTCTATTAAGACTACTTTTCTCATTATCATGTCTTTGCCAAGTGTTTTCTGTGAGATTCAGGGATAAAATTCTACATCTATTGAGCCACCATCTGGCATTCAGCCACAAGAAAGATCATTTTTCTTTTTTTGAGATCTAGTCCCTGGTTTTCTGTCCTAAATGTCTCAACACATCTTCCCATCCCAGCTTTTTAAAAAATATTTTTGCTTTTATGTTTCCTATCTACCTCATTTCCCATCACCTTCTCCTCAGGATCCTATATGTGGAACAGGTCCTTCAGTTTCAGGTATCTGGTCGCCTTTAGGAACAGTACAGGAACACATTTGCTGTTTAATCCTCCCATTTCCCTAAGTAGCTAGACATGCTGTCTCCAGTCCCTACTGAAATTGTTCAATGTGTAAAATGGAGCTTGAACTTAAAAACCGTTTAAAAAGGATAACATATATGAAATGCAAACTATGTCTAGGCTGGCTCCTCTCTGAGTATTTTCCAGAGATAGATACATGTTATGTTAGAAATATTTGTCTTTATGGATCTCCTCTGTGGGTGAAGTGATTTCTCCATGGGAAAGCATATTAATGCTAGGACATATGGAGATTTCATCATGTTAGAAGAATGTTTATGAGACAATCTCTTATGTTGATGTAAGTGGAATTGGTTGCATACTGTTGCTCTCAAAGCAATGGCCTTGCTGTCTTCTGTACTATACCTTCAAATTTCTTAAATTTCTGCTAACACCTAAGAGATTTAATTTTCCATTAGAGTCAAGTAGCCAACTATCCAGTGCAGTCACAGGAAAAGCATTTTCATGTGGAGCATTGCTTCTGCCTTCAGTGCAGAAAAGAAAAATTGTTTACACTGCAAGAGGATTCAGGGTAAGCAACCAGGTGCTGGAGTCACCACTATGAAAAACAGTACATGACTGTGGTAAGGGGAGTGATTTTGTTATTTCCCAGTATGTTTTAATCTGTCATGTGTTTGAACACAGACCAGAGTATGTAGGTGTACAGTTTGTGAAGGATGAAATGAAAGGCAGGATTGCTCAGTGGCTAGCATTTCCACTTTTGTGGAGTAGAGCTTCTTTCAGTGTTCATCAGTCATCTTGGAGAAATGGGTGGTGCCAGCACCTGGCTGTGTCTCTTTTATAAAAGTTTTTTAATGAAACATTTTAAATGCCATATTCTCCTAGATCTCTGAGCATTTGAGGGCTGTCTGACTGTCTAGCACCTTAGTAGCAAAATATCCCTGTAATTAATCTGTTTTGAAAAACTGGATCCAAGCTGAGAGGCTGTGGAGAGGGATGTTTTACTCAGGGCCCTGCAGCCTGTCTGTAAGTGGTTTAACTTAGTAGGTTAGACTTATATTAGAGGACAAGAGGTAGAAAAACTCCCTTTGATAATAGAGGCTTAACCTTAATAAACAGCTCACAGGAAAGACTGGGTGGCATAAATATTTTGTTAGCTTGAAATAGACATTTATAATAATAAATATTTACCACCATTAAAAGGCACATAACAATTTAAAATATTTGAGACTAGTACAGTTGAATTTAAGTTGCATGAAGTTAGCTTACATTTACTTAAGTTAAATTAAGTTAAATGTACAGATATATTAAACAGGACTGTGTAAAATTAGAGAAGAAGGACTAGAATGTAGTGAGATAGTCCTTCTCTGGCACTGACCACACCCATTGGGGTGGAGCCATGGCGGAAGTGACCTGTGGAAGGAGGTCCAGAGGGGCCAGGAAGAACGCTCTCTTTCTGGCGTGACTTGGACAGGAGAGGATCGGGTTGAATTTCCTGGTGTTCATCTGTCTAGGTTGTAAGTTATTTCTCCCTGAATAAACATCTGTTCGGCCTGTTTGTTTATCCTGATCCTTATTTACCACGATACTAGAATGTGAAGCTATGTATGACATAGTGAAAAAAAGAAATTAGAGACAAGGAATAAAGAATAAAGCAAATAAAAGAATAAAAGCAAAAGATGCAATGGTCCCAGGTTCTGTTGGTGGCAGAAGCTGGCTAGACTCCCTGTGCCTAGGTGGCTGGTGTAGCAGAGGGAAGAACCATGGGGGGGGTGAGGCTCGGCCACATTGTGAAAATGGCAGCTGCCATAAACATATCCCCAAAAAGCTGGCAGAAATCATAAAGTTTGAGATTCAATTTTAATGCTTGAGTAGATGCTGCCTCAGCTCAGCCTACTGCCCTGAGACGGGCTGCAGCTGCGGCGGGCAGAAAGAGTTTTAGTTTGGTATGAAGAGAACAGAACCAAGTTTAGGGTAGAGTTGTTTAATAGAGAGAAAAAACTCATTCCATCTACCTGTGCACTGGCAGTAATTTGAAAGATCTTGTAAAATATCGGGATCTAGAGAGCCGTTATACGGCCAATTTGAATTTTTCTAGGGGATATCTAGGCCTCTTTTTAGTACAAAGGTAAAGAAGTCTGGGTGCCTTAACAAGTGGCATTAAGTGAAAGGGTTTTAAATTTTCTATCAGGCATCCCATTGGAGTGGTGGGGGATATTTCCTTAGTCAGTTTTTCCCCATGGGTGAGAGGAAAGTGACCAGGTAGTCTTGGAACTCGCCAGCCCAGAGTGTGGCCACATAAGTGAGAATGGCAGAGTGTTATTTGAAGCTGTCAGCCTGAAAACGTTTTCAGGGCCAATGAAGCCGGAAGGACTCAGCGTTCAAGAGCAGAGCATATATACTGCCCTAGGTGGTATGTCCCGTGAGGAATGTACCAGACCTTAAGGAAATGGGTTAAAATTTAAGGTTACCTTACCTGATGAAGCCCTGTGGGGTGGCATTTTCCAGCGAGCGGGGGGTGGGGGGGGGGGTGGGGCGGGTACTGGTATCTCAAACAGGATCCTGAGTGTCTCTGGCTGGCCGCCCACCAGCAGACAGCTGCCAGGGACCCTCAAGGAGAGTCTGCCTGGGTTTCAGCACCAATGTTGTTCTTTTGCTGTGCAACTAATGCCCTAAAAACATTTAAACACGAGACTCAGAGCCCACGTTGAGTTTGTTGAAATCAGTGTTTCTCTGATTTCTTTATCAGCTCCTTTGTTGTCTGAATATAGAATGGCTATGATCTTTTTTTTTTTTGTTTATCTTATATGCTAATAAATTGCTGAATGTGTTTTTCAGCTGTAGGAGTACCATGGTAGAGATTTTTGGTTGCTTATTTAAACTATCATATCTTCTGAAAATAGAGAAAGATTGAATTCTTCCTCTCAGATTGTATACTCTTGATATCCTTTCTTGTCTTATTTCTTTAGCTAGCACTTGAAATACAATAATGAAGAGATGTGGAAAAGGGCAGCCTAGGCTTTGTCATGAATTTAGAGGAATCACCTTAAGCTTCTCTACATTTAGCTTGATATTTACTCTGTGTTTACTACAAATTGCTTTTATTATGTTTATATAAATATAAATTCCTGTTTTCCCTGATCTCTCTAAGACCTTTAACATGAAGGTTGTTGAGTGTTGTCAAAGGTTTTTCTACATCTAGGAGATGATCATGATTTTCATTTTTTAGTTTGTTTATATAGTGGTATATTTGATATATTTTCATATGGAAGTCATCCCTGCAGCACAAGGATGAAGCCTACTTGATCATGGTAGATGATTTTTCTGATATATTCTTGGATTCGGTTTTCCGTATTTTCTTGAGCATTTTTGCATCAATGTGCAGAGGATATTGGTCTGTAATTTTCTCTAAGTTGTGTCTTTGTGTTAATGGGTATTAAGGTGATTGTAGCCTAAAAAAAGTGTTTGGTAATGAAACTTCTTTTCTATTATGTGGAACAGTTTCAAGAGTATTAATATTAGCTCTTCCATGAATTTTCGGTAGAATTCTTCACTGAAAAAAGACATCTGGCTCTGGGATTTTTATGTTGGAAGGCTATGTATGATTTATTCCTACTTTGTTAGTTGTTATAGGTCAATATAAGTTGCTTGTCTATTCTTGATTTAATTTGTAAAGTAAGGAGTTGTCCAGAAATTTGTCCATATCCTTTGAATTTTCAAATTTTGTGGAGTATATGATTCAAAACATGACCTGAAAATTGCCTGGATTTCCACAGTGTCTATTGTTCTGTACCCCCTTTTTGTTTCTGATTTTGTTAATTTCCATGTTCTCCTCTGTGCTTTTTGTTTAGTTTGGATAAAGGTTCGTCTAACTTGTTAATTTTTTGAAAAAAACCCAGCTCTTTATTGCAATTATTTATTTTGTAATGTTTTTCCTGTTTTTTCTACTTTATTATTTTCAGCCCAAAGTGATAATGGGGCCTACTCCTGGTGGTTGAGTTTGCTTCATTTGTGTCCCTAAGGTTTTCAGTTGTGTTGTTAATTCTCTAATGTGTCTCTCATCTGTTTACTTCATATGGGCACTTAATGCAATCAACTTCCCCACAGCAGTGCTTTCAAGGTGTCCCATTAATTCATGTATGTTGTATCCACAACCTCATTGGTGCAAGATTTAATTTCTTTATTTCATCTTAGACCCAAATATGATGAAATTGAGCATTATTCAGTTTTCATGAGTTTGTAGGTTTCTGTGATTTGTTGTTGTTTTTATTGAATTCCAATTATAAATCATGGTAGTCTGATAAGATACGAAATATTCAAATGTTTTTGTATCGCATGAGGATGTTGCGCACCGTGCTATGGTCAATTTCAGAGTATGTTCCATGTGGAGTAGAAGAATTTATATATTTTTTGGTTTGGATGGAACGTTCAATAGGTATCATGAAACCAAATTGAAACATATCTTCTGTTATTTCTTTTGTTTCTTTGTAAAGTTTCTGACTGGCGTTCCTGTGTAGTGGTGAGAGTGGGGTGTTGAAGTCTCCCACTCTAAGTGTGTGTAGTTTATGTGAGGTTTGAGTTTTAGTACCATTTCTTTTATGAATGTGTGCGTATTTGTATTGGGCGTAGAGATTCAGAATTGGTTTGTGCTTAGGATTTCTCCTGTGATGGATACAAAATGACTGTTTCATCTCTTTTAATTGATTTTGGTTTGAAGTCTAACTTGTTAGGTATTGCGATAGCCCAAAGCCTGCTTGCTTCTTGGGTCAAGTTGATTGGAAGCTCTTTTCCAAGCCCTTTAACTAGTATGTCTATCTTTGAATCTTAGATGTGTTTCTTGTGCAGCAGAAGGATGGATCCTGTTTCCATATTAATTCTGTTAGCCTTTCTCTATTTTTATTGAGATAATACCATTAACATTGAGGGAAATAGGGACATTTTTGATTAATGGTTTTTGTTTATGATTTGATGTTGGCAGTGGTTTTGTGTATATGTTTTCCTGCTTTCCTTTCCAATTCTGTTGAAGTTAGATTATCTATTTCCTATGAGTTTTGAGCTGTGGACATGCCACAGGCAGAGCATGATCTGGAGCCAGTCCAGGGAATTTGCAGGTTAGGGTGTGGGGGGAATTTCCGCAAATTTTCTGGGACTCACCTCTAGCAGAATCCTGGCAATGGGGGTTATAGATCCTGGTACACAGTGTTTCAAGATGTTCCTGCATGGATGGCGGATCTAGCCAGGGCCTGGCACTCTCCTTCTGAATCCTCTGCTGAGAGACCCAGCGATGGGCGGCAAGCATCCAGCACCATAGACTCAGGATGGTGGCATTAATGCGTGGAACTAGCCGTGGCCTGGCATTCTTCAAGTGAGGCCTCTGGCCAAGGATGGTGTCTGTTTTCTAGCTTTTTTAGTTTTAATTTTTATTTATTTATTTATTTTTTGAGACTCCATTTTTTTGTGACTCTGCCGCTTGTGCCACAACTATATCTTGTATACCAGGCTTGTCTTGAACTCACAGAGATAGGCTTCCATCTGCCTCCTAAGCACTAGCGTTAAATGCATGTGCCACCACCACCCCTTTATTGGCATCTTTTTACATGTATTCTTTAAACACATTACTGCTTGTATCTCTGTGTTGCTGCTCTCCTGTAGCTTCTCAGATTTTACTTATTCCATTCCTTTTGTCAAGTGATGTTTATTATTGATTTCTGAGTAGAGCAAAGTCTTTTGTAACTTTTGGTTTGTCTTATGCTATATAATTGGTGTTTTGTTCCCAATCCTCGTCTGCAGTACAGTGCTGGGAAGAAACACCTACACTTTCTTCCTGCCTGGCCCTTGACTTGTCAGTGAGAAGGAAAATAGACCAGAAATTGAGTGAACTCCCAAGTTCTCTGATTAGTGTGGAGACTTATATATGAAGAGGCATTTGTGCAAGGATTGAGTTCATGACCCACTTGGATACTAGTGGAGTCACAGTGCAGAAAGGGAGAGGAAGGATATAAGCTGAGATGTCCTCCTTCAATGATAGTTGAGGTGAGCAATGTGGAATCAGTTAATCATTCCTACACCAATCATAATTTTCCTGGTGGGCAGTTTCTTGGAATCACCAGATGAGGGCTATCAAGAATCTGGATAGAGGAGAGACCTTATCATGAATACAAATTGCTATAGTTAAAGTATTCAGCCAAAACAGGTCTGGGTGAACTATTGTGGACTATGTAACAGGGCTGATATTTTTTGTGGTTTTGGATGTACAGTCTGAAGAAAAGGTTTGAAAAATCCTTGGTGTGCTCTAATTGAAACCACATGGAGCTATGCTTATTAGGCCCATGGACACTGTGGCCTTAGTCAGTAATGTTAATGGGATTGCCTGTTTCCCCCTGTACTCCACTGCTTGAGTAGCCTTCTCCTAGGGTTGTCACATCAAATGGTAATTCCTGTTGACTTCTTAGAAGTCTGTCATTTCCTTACATTTCCCAATAGACGTAGGATACAGAAGCTATTCCTCATGAGAAGCTTACTTAGAATAACACATGGCTTAAGCAATTACTCTCTGTCCCAGCTTTAATCTTTTCTTTGTTCTGCCTTCCCTACTTTTCTTATCTTCTGACACTTCTTCCTCCAGATCTGCTATTCAAAGTAACTCCTGTACTATGAAATAATTATGTTGCTATCTTTTCTGTTGAAAGCTCATATTGCCTTACTGGCCTAACTTGCAGTACACTGTCTCTATTTAAATTCCTCAAAGAATAAGCTGGGGTCAGACATTGAAAGAACTTAAAGAAGGCAACATATGTGGAATGCAAAATGTTTTAGGAGCGAGATTGTGGTTTCACGCCTGTAATCCCAGCACTCTGGAGACACAGGAAAGTGAGCTATATGAGACCCAAGGCCAGCAGGGTCTACAGAGATGTTCCTAAAACAACTAAGGCTATTTATTGCACAGATAAACTCTGTCTTAAAAAAACAACAACAAAAAACAAAACAAGACAAAAAAAAAAACAATAACAACAAAAATAACCATCTGTTGTAGTTCTTTCCTCTTTGAACATTAACCAGAAATGAATGCAATTTGTCTATACAAACATATTTCTTTATTTCTTAAGTCTGTGGCAATGTCCTTATGTCCTCTTGATTACCCCTTCTTAAACTACCTGATTGTATGCTCTCTGTGGGTTTTTTTGGACCAAGATTCTTAAAAACTTTTTCTGGATACCAATTATAGGGATATGTTTAATAAACAGAACTCATTAATTCTAACATTGTTCATTAAAATAGAATTATATGAATGATGGCAGAATATTACCCCATTTGCATAGAAATCTAGACTATGGGGTGTCTCTCTTTGAAACAAATATCAGTCGCTTCAGGGTCAGAAGCAGAACAGTTTAGGTGACCTTTTGCATTAATTTTGTTAGAGTCTGTGTATATAAGTTGTGAACACATAGAGTGTAGGTAGCTGGATAACATTACAGATCTCAGGTTGAGGTGGATGAATTTCTCTTGTTTTATGTATTTATTTTTTTTAAAGTTGATGGTATTTACCACTTATTTTTGTTCTCTTCCTCCCCTTTGTTCTTTCCCTAATATTGTACACCTCTCAGTCACTGCATGGTTGTTATAGATGTAGAAGCTGTGCTATATCAACATATGTACTATATTTTTCATAATTCTATTGGGATTCTAACTGGTTCCCATTTGCATGAATCTTTGTAATCAATTATCATTTTATAGGGTGTTAGAAATTTAGTTTGCACTGTATTTGAGTCATGTTGCAAATTTATCTCATACAGAATATGCATACTAATGCATCATGTTCTCAATGATTATTGTTTAATTTTTATTTATGTACTCTGTTTATTCTTGTTTTCAATCTGGAAATCACATTTACTGTTTTCCTCAGCACATATTCTACTTGGGGATTGGCCTGAGTCAGATCCCCAAAACCCTTTCTAGGCTCAGCCCATCGTCACCTCCAGATGCAGGGTATCTGACAATCTCTACTATGAGTATGTAATAATTACACATGGGAAACATCTT